>NW_026781508.1:0-281000 GCF_030144855.1 Hypanus sabinus | reverse complement strand
CGGGGTCAGACACAGAGTGATTATTCCTCTACACTCTCCCATCAAACACTCCCTGGGGTCAGACACAGAGTAATTATTCCTCTACACTGTCCCATCAAACACTCCCGGGGTCAGACAGAGTGAATCTGACTACAGACCGTCCCAACACACACTCCCGGGGTCAGACACAGAGTGATTATTCCTCTACACGCTCCAATCAAACACTCCCGGTGTCAGACACAGAGTGATTATTCCTCTACACCGCCCATCACACACACCCGGGGAAAGACATAGAGTGAATCTCCCTCAACACCGTCCCATCACACACTCCCGTGGTCAGACCGAGAGTGATTATTCCTCTACACGGTCGCATCACACACTCCCGTGGTCAGAATCAGAGTGATTATTCCTCTACACGGTCCCATCAAACACCCCCGGGGGTCAGACACAGAGTGATGATTCGACTACACTGTCCTGTCAAACACTCCCGGAATCAGACAGAGAGTGATTATTCCTCTAAACGGTCCAATCAAACACTCCCGGGGTCTGACACAGAGTGATTATTCCTCTACACTGTCCCATCAAACACACCCGGGGTCAGACAGAGTGAATCTGACTACACACCGTCCCATCACACACTCCCGAGGCAGACACAGAGAGATTATTCCTCTACACGCTCCCATCAAACACTCCCGGGGTCAGACACAGAGTTATTATTCCTCTACACGGTCCCAACAAACTCTCCCGGTGTCAGACATAGAGTGATTATTCCTCTACACGGTCCCATCAAACACTCCCGGGGTCAGACACAGAGTGATTATTCCTCTACACGGTCCCATCAAACATTCCCGGTGTCAGACACAGAGTGATTATTCCTCTGCACCGTCCCATCAAACACTCCCGGGTGTCAGACACAGAGTGATTATTCCTCTACACGGTCCCATCAAACACTCCCGGAGTCAGAAACAGTGTGAATCTCACTCCACACCGTCCCATCACAAAATCCCGGGGTCAGACACAGAGTGATTATTCCTCTAGACCGCCCATCACACACAACCGGTGTAAGACACAGAGTGAATCTCCCTCAACACCGTCCCATCACACATTCCCGGGGTCAGACAGAGAGTGATTATTCTTCTACACGGTCGCGTCACACTCTCCCGGTTTCAGACACAGAGTGAATCTCCTTCCACACCGTCCCATCACACTCCCCGGTGTCCGACACAGAGTGAATCTCCGTCCACACCGTCCCATCACACACTCCCGGGTTCAGACACAGAGTGATTATTCCTCTACACGGTACAATCAAACTCTCCCGGGGTCAGACACAGAGAGATTATTACTCTACACGGTCCCATCAAACATTCCCGGGGTCAGACACAGAGACATTATTCCTCTACACGGTCCCATCAAACACTCCAGGAGTCAGAAACAGAGTGATTATTCCTCTACACGACACCATCAAACACTACCTGGATCAGACACAGAGTGATTATTCCTCTACACGGTCCCATCAAACACTCCCGGGGTCAGAAACAGAGTGATTATTCCTCTACACGGTCCCATCAAACACTCCCGGGGTCAGACAGAGTGAATCTGACTACAGACCGTCCCATCACACACGCCCGGGGTCAGACACAGAGAGATTATTCCTCTACACGCTCCCATCAAACACTCCCGGGGTCAGACACAGAGTGATTATTCCTGTACACTGTACAATCAAACACTCCCGGGGTCAGACACATAGTGAATCTCCCTCCACACCGTCGCATCATATACTCCCGGGGTCAGACGCAGAGTGAATCTCCCTCCACATCGTCCTATCAAACACTACCGGGGGTCAGACACAGAGTGATTATTCCTCTACACGGTCCCATCAAACTCTCCCGGGGTCAGACACAGAGTGATTATTCCTCTACACTCTCCCATCAAACACTCCCTGGGGTCAGACACAGAGTAATTATTCCTCTACACGGTCCCATCAAACTCTCCCGGGGTCAGACACAGAGTGATTATTCCTCTACACGGTCCCATCAAACAATCCCTGGGTCAGACACAGAGTGATTATTCCTCTACACGGTCCCATGTAACACTCCCGGGGTCAGACACAGAGTGATTATTCCTCTACACGGTCCCATCAAACACTCCCGGGGTCAGACACAGAGTGAATCTCCCTCCACACCGACCCATCACACACTCCCGGTGTCAGAAACAGTGTGAATCTCCCTCCACACCGTCCCATCACAAACTCCCGGGGTCAGACACAGAGTGATTATTGCACTAGACCGCCCATCACACACACCCGGGGTAAGACACAGAGTAAATCTCCCTCAACACCGTCCCATCACACTCCCCGGTGTCCGACACAGAGGGAATCTCAGTCCACACCGTCCCATCACACACTCCGGGGGTCGGACACAGAGTGATTATTCCTCTACACAGTCCAATCAAACACTCCCGGGGTCAGACACAGAGTGATTATTCCTCTTCAAGGTCTCATCAAACACTCCCGTGGTCAGACACAGAGTGAATCTCAGTCCACACCGTCCCATCACACAATCCCGTGGTCAGAAACAGAGTGATTATTCCTCTACACGGTCCCATCAAACACCCCCGGGGGTCAGACACAGATTGATTATTCCTCTACACTGTCCAATCAAACACTCCCGGAGTCAGACAGAGTGTATCTGACTACAGACCGTCCCATCACACACTCCTGGGGTCAGACACAGAGAGATTATTCCTCTACACGCTCCCATCAAAAACTCCCGGGGTCAGACACAGTGTGAATCTCAGTCCACACCGTCCATCATATACTCCCGGGGTCAGACACAGAGTGAATCTCCCTCCACATCGTCCTATCAAACACTCCCGGGGGTCAGACACAGAGTGATTATTCCTCTACACGCTCCCATCAAAAACTCCCGGGGTCAGACACAGAGTGAATCTCAGTCCACACCGTCCATCATATACTCCCGGGGTCAGACACAGAGTGAATCTCCCTCCACATCGTCCTATCAAACACTCCCGGGGGTCAGACACAGAGTGATTATTCCTCTACACTCTCCCATCAAACACTCCCTGGGGTCAGACACAGAGTAATTATTCCTCTACACGGTCCCATCAAACACTCCCGGGGTCAGACACAGAGTGATTATTCCTCTACACGGTCCCATCAAACTATCCCGGGGTCAGACACAGAGTGAATCTCCCTCCTCACCGTCCCATCACAAACTCCCGGTGTCAGACTCAGAGTGATTTTTCCTCTACACGGTCCCATCAAACACTCCCGGGGTCAGAAACAGTGTGAATCTCCCTCCACACCGTCCCATCACAAACTCCCGGTGTCAGACTCAGAGTGATTTTTCCTCTACACGGTCCCATCAAACACTCCCGGGGTCAGACACAGAGTGAATCTCCCTCCACACCGACCCATCACACACTCCCGGTGTCAGAAACAGTGTGAATCTCCCTCCACACCGTCCCATCACAAACTCCCGGGGTCAGACACAGAGTGATTATTGCTCTAGACCGCCCATCACACTCACCCGGGGTAAGACACAGAGTGAATCTTCGTCCACACCGTCCCTTCACACACTCACGGCTTCAGACACAGAGTGATTATTCCTCTACACGGTCCCATCAAACTTTCCCGGGGTCAGACACAGAGTGATTATTCCTCTACACTCTCCCATCAAACACTCCCTGGGGTCAGACACAGAGTAATTATTCCTCTACACGGTCCCATCAAACTCTCCCGGGGTCAGACACAGAGTGATTATTCCTCTACACGGTCCCATCAAACAATCCCTGGGTCAGACACAGAGTGATTATTCCTCTACACGGTCCCATGTAACACTCCCGGGGTCAGACACAGAGTGATTATTCCTCTACACGGTCCCATCAATCACCCCCCGGGTCAGAAACAGTGTGAATCTCCCTCCACACCGTCCCATCACAAACTCCCGGTGTCAGACTCAGAGTGATTTTTCCTCTACACGGTCCCATCAAACACTCCCGGGGTCAGACACAGAGTGAATCTCCCTCCACACCGACCCATCACACACTCCCGGTGTCAGAAACATTGTGAATCTCCCTCCACACCGTCCCATCACAAACTCCCGGGGTCAGACACAGAGTGATTATTGCTCTAGACCGCCCATCACACTCACCCGGGGTAAGACACAGAGTAAATCTCCCTCAACACCGTCCCATCACACTCCCCGGTGTCCGACACAGAGGGAATCTCCGTCCACACCGTCCCATCACACACTCCCGGGTTCAGACACAGAGTGATTATTCCTCTACACGGTCCCATCAAACACTCCGGGGGTCGGACACAGAGTGATTATTCCTCTACACGGTCCAATCAAACACTCCCGGGGTCAGACACAGAGTGATTATTCCTCCTCAAGGTCTCATCAAACACTCCCGTGGTCAGACACAGAGTGAATCTCAGTCCACATCGTCCCATCACACAATCCCTTGGTCAGAAACAGAGTGATTATTCCTCTACACGGTCCCATCAAACACCCCCGGGGGTCAGACACAGATTGATTATTCCTCTACACTGTCCAATCGAACACTGCCGGAATCAGACAGAGAGTGATTATTCCTCTACACGGTCCCATCAAACACTCCCGGGGTCAGACACAGAGTGATTATTCATCTACACGGTCCCATCAAACACTCCCGGAGTCAGACAGAGTGTATCTGACTACAGACCGTCCCATCACACACTCCCGGGGTCAGACACAGAGAGATTATTCCTCTACACGCTCCCATCAAAAACTCCCGGGGTCAGACACAGTGTGAATCTCAGTCCACACCGTCCATCATATACTCCCGGGGTCAGACACAGAGTGAATCTCCCTCCACATCGTCCTATCAAACACTCCCGGGGGTCAGACACAGAGTGATTATTCCTCTACACTCTCCCATCAAACACTCCCTGGGGTCAGACACAGAGTAATTATTCCTCTACACGGTCCCATCAAACACTCCCGGGGTCAGACACAGAGTGATTATTCCTCTACACGGTCCCATCAAACTATCCCGGGGTCAGACACAGAGTGAATCTCCCTCCTCACCGTCCCATCACAAACTCCCGGTGTCAGACTCAGAGTGATTTTTCCTCTACACGGTCCCATCAAACACTCCCGGGGTCAGAAACAGTGTGAATCTCCCTCCACACCGTCCCATCACAAACTCCCGGGGTCAGACACAGAGTGATTATTGCTCTAGACCGCCCATCACACACACCCAGGGTAAGACACAGAGTGAATCTCCCTCAACACCGTCCCATCACACTCCCCGGTGTCCGACACAGAGTGAATCTTCGTCCACACCGTCCCTTCACACACTCACGGCTTCAGACACAGAGTGATTATTGCTCTACACGGTCCCATCAAACACTCCCGCGGTCAGACACAGAGTGAATCTCAGTCCAAACCGTCCCATCACACACTCCAGGAGTCAGAAACAGAGTGATTATTCCTCTACACGGCACCATCAAACACTACCTGGATCAGACACAGAGTGATTATTCCTCTACACGGTCCCATCAAACACTCCCGGGGTCAGACACAGAGTGAATCTCAGTCCACACCGTCCCATCACACACTCCCGTGGTCAGAAACAGAGTGATTATTCCTCTACACGGTCCCATCAAACACCCCCGGGGGTCAGACACAGAGTGATTATTCCTCTACACTGTCCAATCGAACACTCCCGGGGTCAGAAACAGAGTGATTATTCCTCTACACGGTCCCATCAAACACTCCAGGGGTCAGACAGAGTGAATCTGACTACAGACCGTCCCATCACACACGCCCGGGGTCAGACACAGAGAGATTATTCCTCTACACGCTCCCATCAAACACTCCCGGGGTCAGACACAGAGTGATTATTCCTGTACACTGTACAATCAAACACTCCCGGGGTCAGACACAGAGTGAATCTCCCTCCACACCGTCGCATCATATACTCCCGGGGTCAGACGCAGAGTGAATCCCCCTCCACATCGTCCTATCAAACACTCCCGGGGGTCAGACACAGAGTGATTATTCCTCTACACGGTCCCATCAAACTCTCCCGGGGTCAGACACAGAGTGATTATTCCTCTACACTCTCCCATCAAACACTCCCTGGGGTCAGACACAGAGTAATTATTCCTCTACACGGTCCCATCAAACTCTCCCGGGGTCAGACACAGAGTGATTATTCCTCTACACGGTCCCATCAAACAATCCCGGGGTCAGACACAGAGTGATTATTCCTCTACACGGTCCCATGTAACACTCCCGGTGTCAGACACAGAGTGATTATTCCTCTACACGGTCCCATCAAACACTCCCGGGGTCAGACACAGAGTGAATCTCCCTCCACACCGTCCCATCACACACTCCCGGTGTCAGAAACAGTGTGAATCTCCCTCCACACCGTCCCATCACAAACTCCCGGGGTCAGACACAGAGTGATTATTGCTCTAGACCGCCCATCACACACACCCGGGGTAAGACACAGAGTAAATCTCCCAAAACACCGTCCCATCACACTCCCCGGTGTCCGACACAGAGGGAATCTCCGTCCACACCGTCCCATCACACACTCCCGGGTTCAGACACAGAGTGATTATTCCTCTACACGGTCCCATCAAACACTCCGGGGGTCGGACACAGAGTGATTATTCCTCTACACGGTCCCATCAAACACACCCGGGGTCAGACAGAGTGTATCTGACTACAGACCGTCCCATCACACACTCCCGGGGTCAGACACAGAGAGATTATTCCTCTACACGCTCCCATCAAACACTCCCGGGGTCAGACACAGAGTGAATCTCAGTCCACACCGTCCCATCATATACTCCCGGGGTCAGACACAGAGTGAATCTCCCTCCACATCGCCCTATCAAACACTCCCGGGGGTCAGACACAGAGTGATTATTCCTCTACACTCTCCCATCAAACACTCCCTGGGGTCAGACACAGAGTAATTATTCCTCTACACGGTCCCATCAAACACTCCCGGGGTCAGACACAGAGTGATTATTCCTCTACACGGTCCCTTCAAACACTCCCGGGGTTAGACACAGAGTGAATCTCCCGCCACACCTTCCCATCACACACTCCCGTTGTCAGACTCAGAGTGATTTTTCATCTACACGGTCCCATCAATCACCCCCCGGGTCAGAAATAGTGTGAATCTCCCTCCACACCGTCCCATCACAAACTCCCGGTGTCAAACTCAGAGTGATTTTTCCTCTACACGGTCCCATCAAACACTCCCGGGGTCAGAAACAGTGTGAATCTCCCTCCACACCGTCCCATCACAAACTCCCGGGGTCAGACACAGAGTGATTATTGCTCTAGACCGCCCATCACACACACCCGGGGTAAGACACAGAGTGAATCTCCCTCAACACCGTCCCATCACACTCCCCGGTGTCCGACACAGAGTGAATCTCCGTCCACACCGTCCCTTCACACACTCACGGCTTCAGACACAGAGTGATTGTTCCTCTACACGGTCCCATCCAACACTCCCGGGGTCAGACACAGAGTGAATCTCCCTCCACACCGTCCCATCACTCACTGCCGGGTTAGACACAGAGTGATTATTCCTCTACACGGTCCCATCAAACACTCCCGGGGTCAGACACAGAGTGAATCTCAGTCCACACCGTCCCATCACACACTCCCGTGGTCAGAAACAGAGTGATTATTCCTCTACACGGTCCCATCAAACACCCCCGGGGGTCAGACACAGAGTGATTATTCCTCTACACTGTCCAATCTAACACTCCCGGAATCAGACAGAGAGTGATTATTCCTCTACACGCTCCCATCAAACACTCCCGGGGTCAGACACAGAGTGAATCTCAGTCCACACCGTCCCATCACACACTCCCGTGGTCAGAAACAGAGTGATTATTCCTCTACACGGTACAATCAAACACTCCCGGGGTCAGACACAGAGTGAATCTCCCTCCACACCGTCGCATCATATACTCCCGGGGTCAGACACAGAGTGAATCTCCCTCCACATCGTACTATCAAACACTCCCGGGGGTCAGACACAGAGTGATTATTCCTCTACAGGGTCCCATCAAACTCTCCCGGGGTCAGACACAGAGTGATTATTCCTCTACACGGTCCCATCAAACACTCCCGGGGTCAGACACAGAGTGATTATTCCTCTACACGGTCCCATCAAACACTCCCGGGGTCAGACACAGAGTGAATCTCCCTCCACATCGTCCTATCAAACACTCCCGGGGGTCAGACACAGAGTGATTATTCCTCTACACGGTCCAATCAAACTCTCCCGGGGTCAGACACAGAGTGATTATTCCTCTACACTCTCCCATCAAACACTCCCTGGGGTCAGACACAGAGTAATTATTCCCCTACACGGTCCCATCAAACTCTCCCGGGGTCAGACACATGTGATTATTCCTCTACACTGTCCCATCAAACTCTCCCGGGGTCTGACACAGAGTGATTATTCCTCTACACGGTCCCATCAAACACTCCCGGGGTCAGACACAGAGTGAATCTCCCTCCACACCGTCCCATCACACACTCCCGGTATCAGAAACAGTGTGAATCTCCCTCCACACCGTCCCATCACAAACTCCCGGGGTCAGACACAGAGTGATTATTGCTCTAGACCGCCCATCACACACACCCGGGGTAAGACACAGAGTAAATCTCCCTCAACACCGTCCCATCACACTCCCCGGTGTCCGACACAGAGTGAATCTCAGTCCAAACCGTCCCATCACACACTCCAGGAGTCAGAAACAGAGTGATTATTCCTCTACACGGCACCATGTAACCCTCCCGTGGTCAGACACAGAGTGATTATTCCTCTACACGGTCCCATCAAACAATCCGGGGGGCAGACACAGAGTGATTATTCCTCTACACGGTCCAATCAAACACTCCCGGGGTCAGACACAGAGGATTATTCCTCTACACGGTCCCATCAAACACTCCCGTGGTCAGACACAGAGTGAATCTCAGTCCACACCGTCCCATCACACACTCCCGTGGTCAGAAACAGAGTGATTATTACTCTACACGGTCGCATCAATAACCCCCGGGGGTCAGACACAGATTGATTATTCCTCTACACTGTCCAATCGAACACTCCCGGAATCAGACAGAGAGTGATTATTCCTCTACACGGTCCCATCAAACACTCCCGGGGTCAGACACAGAGTGATTATTCCTCTACACGGTCCCATCAAACACTCCCGGGGTCAGACAGAGTGTATCTGACTACAGACCGTCCCATCACACACTCCCGGGGTCAGACACCGAGAGATTATTCCTCTACACGCTCCCATCAAACACTCCCGGGGTCAGACACAGAGTGAATCTCAGTCCACACCGTCCCATCATATACTCCCGGGGTCAGACACAGAGTGAATCTCCCTCCACATCGTCCAATCAAACACTCCCGGGGTCAGACACAGAGTGATTATTCCTCTACACTCTCCCATCAAACACTCCCTGGGGTCAGACACAGAGTAATTATTCCTCTACACGGTCCCATCAAACACTCCCGGGGTCAGACACAGATTGATTATTCCTCTACACGGTCCCATCAAACACTCCCGGGGTCAGACACAGAGTGAATCTCCCTCCACACCGTCCCATCACACACTCCCGGTGTCAGACTCAGAGTGATTTTTCCTCTAGACGGTCCCATCAATCACCCCCCGGGTCAGAAACAGTGTGAATCTCCCTCCACACCGTCCCATCACAAACTCCCAGTGTCAAACTCAGAGTGATTTTTCCTCTACACGGTCCCATCAAACACTCCCGGGGTCAGAAACAGTGTGAATCTCCCACCACACCGTCCCATCACAAACTCCCGGGGTCAGACACAGAGTGATTATTGCTCTAGACCGCCCATCACACACACCCGGGGTAAGACACAGAGTGAATCTCCCTCAACACCGTCCCTTCACACACTCACGGCTTCAGACACAGAGTGATTGTTCCTCTACACGGTCCCATCAAACACTCCCGGGGTCAGACACAGAGTGAATCTCCCTCCACACCGTCCCATCACTCACTGCCGTGTTAGACACAGAGTGATTATTCCTCTACACGGTCCCATCAAACACCCCCGGGGGTCAGACACAGAGTGATTATTCCTCTACACTGTCCAATCGAACACTCCCGGAATCAGACAGTGAGTGATTATTCCTCTACACGCTCCCATCAAACACTCCCGGGGTCAGACACTGAGTGAATCTCAGTCCACAACGTCACATCACACACTCCCGTGGTCAGAAAAAGAGTGATTATTCCTCTACACGGTACAATCAAACACTCCCGGGGTCAGACACAGAGTGAATCTCCCTCCACACCGTCGCATCATATACTCCCGGGGTCAGACACAGAGTGAATCTCCCTCCACATCGTCCTATCAAACACTCCCGGGGGTCAGACACAGAGTGATTATTCCTCTACAGGGTCCCATAAAACTCTCCCGGGGTCAGACACAGAGTGATGATTCCTCTACACTCTCCCATCAAACACTGCCTGGGGTCAGACACAGAGTAATTATTCCTCTACACGGTCCCATCAAACACTCCCGGGGTCAGACACAGAGTGATTATTCCTCTACACGGTCTCATCAAACACTCCCGGCGTCAGACACAGAGTGAATCTCCCTCCACACCGTCCCATCACAGACTCCCGGTGTCAGACTCAGAGTGATTTTTCCTCTACACGGTCCCATCAATCACTCCCCGGGTCAGAAACAGTGTGAAGCTCCCTGCACACCGTCCCATCACAAATTCCCGGGGTCAGACACAGAGTGATTATTGCTCTAGACCGCCCATCACACACATCCGGGGTAAGACACAGAGTGAATCTCCCTCAACACCGTCCCATCACACACTCACAGGGGTCAGACAGAGAGTGATTATTCCTCTACACGGTTCCATGTAACGCTCCCGGGGTCAGACACAGAGTGATTATTCCTCTACACGGTCCCATCAAACACTCCCGGGGTCAGACACAGAGTGATTATTACTCTACACGGTCCCATCAAGCACTGCCGGTGTCAGACACAGAGTGATTATTCCTCTACACGGACCCATCAAACTCTCCCGGGGTCAGACACAGACTGAATCTCCCTCCAAAACGTCACATCACACACGCCCGGGGTCAGTCACAGAGTGACTATTCCTCTACACGGTCCCATCAAACACTCTCCTGGTCAGACACAGAGTGAATCTCCCTCCACACCGTCCCATCACACACTCCCGTGGTCAGAGACTGAGTGATTATTCCTCTGCACGGTCCATTCAAACACTCCCGGGGTCAGACACAGAGTGATTATTACTCTACACAGTCCCATCAAACTCTCCCGTGGTCAGACACATAGTGAATCTCAATCCTCTACACGGTCCCATCACACACGCCCAGGTTCAGACACAGAGTGAAACTCCCTCCACACTGTCCCATCACATACTCCCGTGGTCAGAAGCAGAGTGAATCTCCCTCTACACCGCCCATCACACAATCCCGGAGTCAGACACAGAGTGAATCTCCCTCCACGCCGTCCCATCACACACTCCCGGGGTCAGACACAGAGTGCTTATTCCTCTCCACGGTCCCATCAAACACTCCCGGTGTCAGACACAGAGAGAATCTCCCTCCACACCGTACCATCACACACTCCCAGGGACAGGAACAGAGTGATTATTCCTCTGCACGGTCCGATCAAACACTCCCGGGGGTCAGACACAGAGTGATTATTCCTCTACACGGTACCATCAAACACTCCCGGGGTCAGACACAGTCTGAATCTCCCTCCACGCCGTCCCATCACACACTCCCGGGTTCAGACACAGAGTGATTATTCCTCTACACGGTCCCATCAAACACACCCGCGGTCAGACACGGAGTGATTATTCCTCTACACGGTCCCATCAAACACTCCCGGGGTCAGACACAGAGTGAATCTCAATCCATACCGTACCATCACACACTCCCGGGGACAGGAACAGAGTGACTAATCCACTGCACGGTCCCATCAAACACTCCCGGGGGAAAGACACAGAGTGATTATTCCTCTACACGGTACCATCAAACACCCCCGGGGTCAGACACAGAGTGAATTTCAAACTACACCGCCCCAACACACACTCCCGGGGTCAGACACAGAGTGATTATTCCTCTACACGGTCCATTCAAACACTCCCGGGGTCAGACACAGAGTGATCATTCCTCTACACGGTCCCATCACACACGCACGGGGTCAGACGCAGAGTGAATCTCCCTCTACACCGCCCATCCCACACTCCCAGAGTCAGACACAGAGTGAATCTCCCTCAACACCGTCCCAACACACACTCCCGGGGTCAGACACAGAGAGAATCTCCCTCCCCACCGTCCCATCACACGCTCCCGGGGTCAGACACAGAGTGATTATTCTATCCACGGTCCCATCAAACTCTCCCGGGGTCAGACACAGAGTGATTATTCCTCTACACGGTCCCATCAAACAATCCCTGGGTCAGACACAGAGTGATTATTCCTCTACACGGTCCCATGTAACACTCCCGGGGTCAGACACAGAGTGATTATTCCTCTACACGGTCCCATCAAACACTCCCGGGGTCAGACACAGAGTGAATCTCCCTCCACACCGACCCATCACACACTCCCGGTGTCAGAAACAGTGTGAATCTCCCTCCACACCGTCCCATCACAAACTCCCGGGGTCAGACACAGAGTGATTATTGCTCTAGACCGCCCATCACACACACCCGGGGTAAGACACAGAGTAAATCTCCCTCAACACCGTCCCATCACACTCCCCGGTGTCCGACACAGAGGGAATCTCCGTCCACACCGTCCCATCACACACTCCCGGGTCAGAAACAGAGTGATTATTCCTCTACACGGTCCCATCAAACACCCCCGGGGGTCATTCACAGATTGATTATTCCTCTACACTGTCCAATCGAACACTGCCGGAATCAGACAGAGAGTGATTATTCCTCTACACGGTCCCATCAAACACTCCCGGGGTCAGACACAGAGTGATTATTCCTCTACACGGTCCCATCAAACACTCCCGGAGTCAGACAGAGTGTATCTGACTACAGACCATCCCATCACACACTCCCGGGGTCAGACACAGAGAGATTATTCCTCTACACGCTCCCATCAAAAACTCCCGGGGTTCAGACACAGAGTGAATCTCAGTCCACACCGTCCATCATATACTCCCTGGGTCAGACACAGAGTGAATCTCCCTCCACATCGTCCTATCAAACACTCCCGGGGGTCAGACACAGAGTGATTATTCCTCTACACTCTCCCATCAAACACTCCCTGGGGTCAGACACAGAGTAATTATTCCTCTACACGGTCCCATCAAACACTCCCGGGGTCAGACACAGAGTGATTATTCCTCTACACGGTCCCATCAAACTATCCGGGGGTCAGACACAGAGTGAATCTCCCTCCTCACCGTCCCATCACACACTCCCGGTGTCAGACTCAGAGTGATTTTTCCTCTACACGGTCCCATCAATCACCCCCCGGGTCAGAAACAGTGTGAATCTCACTCCACACCGTCCCATCACAAACTCCCGGTGTCAGACTCAGAGTGATTTTTCCTCTACACGGTCCCATCAAACACTCCCGGGGTCAGAAACAGTGTGAATCTCCCTCCACACCGTCCCATCACAAACTCCCGGGGTCAGACACAGAGTGATTATTGCTCTAGACCGCCCATCAGACACACCCAGGGTAAGACACAGAGTGAATCTCCCTCAACACCATCCCATCACACTCCCCGGTGTCCGACACAGAGTGAATCTTCGTCCACACCGTCCCTTCACACACTCACGGCTTCAGACACAGAGTGATTATTCCTCTACACGGTCCCATCAAACACTCCCGGGGTCAGACACAGAGTGAATCTCAGTCCAAACCGTCCCATCACACACTCCAGGAGTCAGAAACAGAGTGATTATTCCTCTACACGGCACCATCAAACACTACCTGGATCAGACACAGAGTGATTATTCCTCTACACGGTCCCATCAAACACTCCCGGGGTCAGACACAGAGTGAATCTCAGTCCACACCGTCCCATCACACAGTCCCGTGGTCAGAAACAGAGTGATTATTCCTCTACACGGTCCCATCAAACACCCCCGGGGGTCAGACACAGAGTGATTATTCCTCTACACTGTCCAATCGAACACACCCGGAATCAGGCAGAGAGTGATTCTTCCTCTACACGGTCCCATCAAACACTCCCGGGGTCAGAAACAGAGTGATTATTCCTCTACACGGTCCCATCAAACACTCCCGGGGTCAGACAGAGTGAATCTGACTACAGACCGTCCCATCACACACGCCCGGGGTCAGACACAGAGAGATTATTCCTCTACACGCTCCCATCAAACACTCCCGGGGTCAGACACAGAGTGATTATTCCTGTACACTGTACAATCAAACACTCCCGGGGTCAGACACAGAGTGAATCTCCCTCCACACCGTCGCATCATATACTCCCGTTGTCAGACGCAGAGTGAATCTCCCTCCACATCGTCCTATCAAACACTCCCGGGGGTCAGACACAGAGTGATTATTCCTCTACACGGTCCCATCAAACTCTCCCGGGGTCAAACACAGAGTGATTATTCCTCTACACTCTCCCATCAAACACTCCCTGGGGTCAGACACAGAGTAATTATTCCTCTACACGGTCCCATCAAACTCTCCCGGGGTCAGACACAGAGTGATTATTCCTCTACACGGTCCCATCAAACAATCCCGTGGTCAGACACAGAGTGATTATTCCTCTACACGGTCCCATCTAACACTCCCGGTGTCAGACACAGAGTGATTATTCCTCTACACGGTCCCATCAAACACTCCCGGGGTCAGACACAGAGTGAATCTCCCTCCACACCGTCCCATCACACACTCCCGGTGTCAGAAACAGTGCGAATCTCCCTCCACACCGTCCCATCACAAACTCCCGGGGTCAGACACAGAGTGATTATTGCTCTAGACCGCCCATCACACACACCCGGGGTAAGACACAGAGTAAATCTCCCTCAACACCGTCCCATCACACTCCCCGGTGTCCGACACAGAGGGAATCTCCGTCCACACCGTCCCATCACACACTCCCGGGTTCAGACACAGAGTGATTATTCCTCTACACGGTCCCATCAAACACTCCGGGGGTCGGACACAGAGTGATTATTCCTCTACACGGTCCCATCAAACACTCCCGGGGTCAGACAGAGTGTATCTGACTACAGACCGTCCCATCACACACTCCCGGGGTCAGACACAGAGAGATTATTCCTCTACACGCTCCCATCAAACACTCCCGGGGTCAGACACAGAGTGAATCTCAGTCCACACCGTCCCATCCTATACTCCCGGGGTCAGACACAGAGTGAATCTCCCTCCACATCGTCCTATCAAACACTCCCGGGGGTCAGACACAGAGTAATTATTCCTCTACACGGTCCCATCAAACACTCCCGGGGTCAGACACAGAGTGATTATTCCTCTACACGGTCCCATCAAACACTCCCGGGGTTAGACACAGAGTGAATCTCCCTCCACACCTTCCCATCACACACTCCCGTTGTCAGACTCAGAGTGATTTTTCATCTACACGGTCCCATCAAACACTCCCGGGGTCAGAAACAGTGTGAATCTCCCTCCACACCGTCCCATCACAAACTCCCGGGGTCAGACACAGAGTGATTATTGCTCTAGACCGCCCATCACACACACCCGGGGTAAGACACAGAGTGAATCTCCCTCAACACCGTCCCATCACACTCCCCGGTGTCCGACACAGAGTGAATCTCCGTCCACACCGTCCCTTCACACACTCACGGCTTCAGACACAGAGTGATTGTTCCTCTACACGGTCCCATCAAACACTCCCGGGGTCAGACACAGAGTGAATATCCCTCCACACCGTCCCATCACTCACTGCCGGGTTAGACACAGAGTGATTATTCCTCTACACGGTCCCATCAAACACTCCCGGGGTCAGACACAGAGTGAATCTCAGTCCACACCGTCCCATCACACACTCCCGTGGTCAGAAACAGAGTGATTATTCCTCTACACGGTCCCATCAAACACCCCCGGGGGTCAGACACAGAGTGATTATTCCTCTACACTGTCCAATCGAACACTCCCGGAATCAGACAGAGAGTGATTATTCCTCTACACGCTCCCATCAAACACTCCCGGGGTCAGACACAGAGTGAATCTCAGTCCACACCGTCCCATCACACACTCCCGGGGTCAGACACAGAGTGAATCTCCCTCCACACCGTCGCATCATATACTCCCGGGGTTAGACACAGAGTGAATCTCCCTCCACATCGTCCTATCAAACACTCCCGGGGGTCAGACACAGAGTGATCACTCCTCTACACTCTCCCATCAAACACTCCCTGGAGTCAGACACAGACTAATTATTCCTCTACACGGTCCCATCAAACACTCCCGGGGTCAGACACAGAGTGATTATTCCTCTACACGGTCCCATCAAACACTCCCGGGGTCAGACACAGAGTGAATCTCCCTCCACATCGTCCTATCAAACACTCCCGGGGGTCAGACACAGAGTGATTATTCCTCTACACGGTCACATCAAACTCTCCCGGGGTCAGACACAGAGTGATTATTCCTCTACACTCTCCCATCAAACACTCCCTGGGGTCAGACACAGAGTAATTATTCCTCTACACGGTCCCATCAAACTCTCCCGGGGTCAGACACATGTGATTATTCCTCTACACTGTCCCATCAAACTCTCCCGGGGTCCGACACAGAGTGATTATTCCTCTACACGGTCCCATCAAACAATCCCGGGGTCAGACACAGAGAGATTATTCCTCTACACGGTCCCATGTAACACTCCCGGGGTCAGACACAGAGTGATTATTCCTCTACACGGTCCCATCAAACACTCCCGGGGTCAGACACAGAGTGAATCTCCCTCCACACCGTCCCATCACACACTCCCGGTATCAGAAACAGTGTGAATCTCCCTCCACACCGTCCCATCACAAACTCCCGGGGTCAGACACAGAGTGATTATTGCTCTAGACCGCCCATCACACACACCCGGGGTAAGACACAGAGTAAATCTCCCTCAACACCGTCCCATCACACTCCCCGGTGTCCGACACAGAGTGAATCTCAGTCCAAACCGTCCCATCACACACTCCAGGAGTCAGAAACAGAGTGATTATTCCTCTACACGGCACCATGTAACGCTCCCGTGGTCAGACACAGAGTGATTATTCCTCTACACGGTCCCATCAAACACTCCCGGGGTCAGACACAGAGTGAATCTCCCTCCACACCGTCCCATCACACACTCCCGGTGTCAGAAACAGTGTGAATCTCCCTCCACACCGTCCCATCACAAACTCCCGGGGTCAGACACAGAGTGATTATTGCTCTAGACCGCCCATCACACACACCCGGGGTAAGACACAGAGTAAATCTCCCTCAACACCGTCCCATCACACTCCCCGGTGTCCGACACAGAGTGAATCTCCGTCCACACCGTCCCATCACACACTCCCGGGTTCAGACACAGAGTGATTATTCCTCTACACGGTCCCATCAAACACTCCGGGGGTCAGACACAGAGTGATTATTCCTCTACACGGTCCAATCAAACACTCTCGGGGTCAGACACAGAGTGATTATTCCTCTACACGGTCCCATCAAACACTCGCGTGGTCAGACACAGAGTGAATCTCAGTCCACACCGTCCCATCACACACTCCCGTGGTCAGAAACAGAGTGATTATTACTCTACACGGTCCCATCAATCACCCCCGGGGGTCAGACACAGATTGATTATTCCTCTACACTGTCCAATCGAACACTCCCGGAATCAGACAGAGAGTGATTATTCCTCTACACGGTCCCATCAAAAACTCCCGGGGTCAGACACAGAGTGATTATTCCTCTACACGGTCCCATCAAACACTCCCGGGGTCAGACAGAGGGTATCTGACTACAGACCGTCCCATCACACACTCCCGGGGTCAGACACAGAGAGATTATTCCTCTACACGCTCCCATCAAACACTCCCGGGGTCAGACACAGAGTGAATCTCAGTCCACACCGTCCCATCATATACTCCCGGGGTCAGACACAGAGTGAATCTCCCTCCACATCGTCCAATCAAACACTCCCGGGGGTCAGACACAGTGTGATTATTCCTCTACACTCTCCCATCAAACACTCCCTGGGGTCAGACACAGAGTAATTATTCCTCTACACGGTCCCATCAAACACTCCCGGGGTCAGACACAGAGTGATTATTCCTCTACACGGTCCCATCAAACATTCCCGGGGTCAGACACAGAGTGAATCTCCCTCCACACCGTCCCATCACACACTCCCGGTGTCAGACTCAGAGTGATTTTTCCTCTGGACGGTCCCATCAATCACCCCCCGGGTCAGAAACAGTGTGAATCTCCCTCCACACCGTCCCATCACAAACTCCCGGTGTCAAACTCAGAGTGATTTTTCCTCTACACGGTCCCATCAAACACTCCCGGGGTCAGAAACAGTGTGAATCTCCCTCCACACCGTCCCATCACAAACTCCCGGGGTCAGACACAGAGTGATTATTGCTCTAGACCGCCCATCACACACACCCGGGGTAAGACACAGAGTGAATCTCCCTCAACACCGTCCAATCACACTCCCCGGTGTCCGACACAGAGTGAATCTCCGTCCACACCGTCCCTTCACACACTCACGGCTTCAGACACAGAGTGATTGTTCCTCTACACGGTCCCATCAAACACTCCCGGGGTCAGACACAGAGTGAATCTCCCTCCACACCGTCCCATCACTCACTGCCGTGTTAGACACAGAGTGATTATTCCTCTACACGGTCCCATCAAACACCCCCGGGGGTCAGACACAGAGTGATTATTCCTCTACACTGTCCAATCGAACACTCCCGGAATCAGACAGTGAGTGATTATTCCTCTACACGCTCCCATCAAACACTCCCTGGGTCAGACACTGAGTGAATCTCAGTCCACACCGTCCCATCACACACTCCCGTGGTCAGAAACAGAGTGATTATTCCTCTACACGGTACAATCAAACACTCCCGGGGTCAGACACAGAGTGAATCTCCCTCCACACCGTCGCATCATATACTCCCGGGGTCAGACACAGAGTGAATCTCCCTCCACATCGTCCTATCAAACACTCCCGGGGGTCAGACACAGAGTGATTATTCCTCTACAGGGTCCCATAAAACTCTCCCGGGGTCAGACACAGAGTGATGATTCCTCTACACTCTCCCATCAAACACTCCCTGGGGTCAGACACAGAGTAATTATTCCTCTACACGGTCCCATCAAACACTCCCGGGGTCAGACACAGAGTGATTATTCCTCTACATGGTCCCATCAAACACTCCCGGCGTCAGACACAGAGTGAATCTCCCTCCACACCGTCCCATCACAGACTCCCGGTGTCAGACTCAGAGTGATTTTTCCTCTACACGGTCCCATCAGTCACTCCCCGGGTCAGAAACAGTGTGAACCTCCCTGCACACCGTCCCATCACAAATTCCCGGGGTCAGACACAGAGTGATTATTGCTCTAGACCGCCCATCACACACATCCGGGGTAAGACACAGAGTGAATCTCCCTCAACACCGTCCCATCACACACTCACAGGGGTCAGACAGAGAGTGATTATTCCTCTACACGGTTCCATGTAACGCTCCCGGGGTCAGACACAGAGTGATTATTCCTCTACACGGTCCCATCAAACACTCCCGGGGTCAGACACAGAGTGATTATTACTCTACAAGGTCCCATCAAACACTCCCGGGGTCAGACACAGAGTGATTATTCCTCTACACGGACCCATCAAACTCTCCCGGGGTCAGACACAGACTGAATCTCCCTCCAAAACGTGACATCACACACGCCCGGGGTCAGTCACAGAGTGACTATTCCTCTACACGGTCCCATCAAACACTCCCCTGGTCAGACACAGAGTGAATTTCAATCCACACCGTCTCAACACACACTCCAGGGGTCAGACACAGGGAGAATCTCCCTCCACACCGTCCCATCACACACTCCCGTGGTCAGAGACTGAGTGATTATTCCTCTGCACGGTCCATTCAAACACTCCCGGGGTCAGACACAGAGTGATTATTACTCTACACAGTCCCATCAAACTCTCCCGTGGTCAGACACATAGTGAATCTCAATCCTCTACACTGTCCCATCACATACTCCCGTGGTCAGAAGCAGAGTGAATCTCCCTCTACACCGCCCATCACACACTCCCGGAGTCAGACACAGTGTGAATCTCCCTCCACGCCGTCCCATCACACACTCCCGGGGTCAGACACAGAGTGATTATTCCTCTCCACGGTCCCATCAAACACTCCCGGTGTCAGACACAGAGAGAATCTCCCTCCAGACCGTACCATCACACACTCCCGGGGACAGGAACAGAGTGATTATTCCTCTGCACGGTCCGATCAAACACTCCCGGGGTTCAGACACAGAGTGATTATTCCTCTACACGGTACCATCAAACACTCCCGGGGTCAGACACAGACTGAATCTCCCTCCACGCCGTCCCATCACACACTCCCGGGTTCAGACACAGAGTGATTATTCCTCTACACGGTCCCATCAAACACACCCGCGGTCAGACACGGAGTGATTATTCCTCTACACGGTCCCATCAAACACTCCCGGGGTCAGACACAGAGTGAATCTCAATCCATACCGTACCATCACACACTCCTGTGGTCAGACACAGAGTGATTATTCCTCTACACGGTCCATTCAAACACTCCCGGGGTCAGACACAGAGTGATCATTCCTCTACACGGTCCCATCACACACGCACGGGGTCAGACACAGAGTGAAACTCCCTCCACACCGTCCCATCACACACTCCCGTGGTCAGACACAGAGTGATTATTCCTCTGCACGGTCCATTCAAACACTCCCGGGGTCAGACACAGAGTGATTATTCCTCTACACGGTACCATCAAACACTCCCGGGGTCAGACACAGACTGAATCTCCCTCCACGCCGTCCCATCACACACTCCCGGGGACAGGAACAGAGTGACTAATCCACTGCACGGTCCCATCAAACACTCCCGGGGGAAAGACACAGAGTGATTATTCCTCTACACGGTCCCATCAAACACTCCCGGGGTCAGACAGAGGGTATCTGACTACAGACCGTCCCATCACACACTCCCGGGGTCAGACACAGAGAGATTATTCCTCTACACGCTCCCATCAAACACTCCCGGGGTCAGACACAGAGTGAATCTCAGTCCACACCGTCCCATCATATACTCCCGGGGTCAGACACAGAGTGAATCTCCCTCCACATCGTCCAATCAAACACTCCCGGGGGTCAGACACAGTGTGATTATTCCTCTACACTCTCCCATCAAACACTCCCTGGGGTCAGACACAGAGTAATTATTCCTCTACACGGTCCCATCAAACACTCCCGGGGTCAGACACAGAGTGATTATTCCTCTACACGGTCCCATCAAACATTCCCGGGGTCAGACACAGAGTGAATCTCCCTCCACACCGTCCCATCACACACTCCCGGTGTCAGACTCAGAGTGATTTTTCCTCTGGACGGTCCCATCAATCACCCCCCGGGTCAGAAACAGTGTGAATCTCCCTCCACACCGTCCCATCACAAACTCCCGGTGTCAAACTCAGAGTGATTTTTCCTCTACACGGTCCCATCAAACACTCCCGGGGTCAGAAACAGTGTGAATCTCCCTCCACACCGTCCCATCACAAACTCCCGGGGTCAGACACAGAGTGATTATTGCTCTAGACCGCCCATCACACACACCCGGGGTAAGACACAGAGTGAATCTCCCTCAACACCGTCCAATCACACTCCCCGGTGTCCGACACAGAGTGAATCTCCGTCCACACCGTCCCTTCACACACTCACGGCTTCAGACACAGAGTGATTGTTCCTCTACACGGTCCCATCAAACACTCCCGGGGTCAGACACAGAGTGAATCTCCCTCCACACCGTCCCATCACTCACTGCCGTGTTAGACACAGAGTGATTATTCCTCTACACGGTCCCATCAAACACCCCCGGGGGTCAGACACAGAGTGATTATTCCTCTACACTGTCCAATCGAACACTCCCGGAATCAGACAGTGAGTGATTATTCCTCTACACGCTCCCATCAAACACTCCCTGGGTCAGACACTGAGTGAATCTCAGTCCACACCGTCCCATCACACACTCCCGTGGTCAGAAACAGAGTGATTATTCCTCTACACGGTACAATCAAACACTCCCGGGGTCAGACACAGAGTGAATCTCCCTCCACACCGTCGCATCATATACTCCCGGGGTCAGACACAGAGTGAATCTCCCTCCACATCGTCCTATCAAACACTCCCGGGGGTCAGACACAGAGTGATTATTCCTCTACAGGGTCCCATAAAACTCTCCCGGGGTCAGACACAGAGTGATGATTCCTCTACACTCTCCCATCAAACACTCCCTGGGGTCAGACACAGAGTAATTATTCCTCTACACGGTCCCATCAAACACTCCCGGGGTCAGACACAGAGTGATTATTCCTCTACATGGTCCCATCAAACACTCCCGGCGTCAGACACAGAGTGAATCTCCCTCCACACCGTCCCATCACAGACTCCCGGTGTCAGACTCAGAGTGATTTTTCCTCTACACGGTCCCATCAGTCACTCCCCGGGTCAGAAACAGTGTGAACCTCCCTGCACACCGTCCCATCACAAATTCCCGGGGTCAGACACAGAGTGATTATTGCTCTAGACCGCCCATCACACACATCCGGGGTAAGACACAGAGTGAATCTCCCTCAACACCGTCCCATCACACACTCACAGGGGTCAGACAGAGAGTGATTATTCCTCTACACGGTTCCATGTAACGCTCCCGGGGTCAGACACAGAGTGATTATTCCTCTACACGGTCCCATCAAACACTCCCGGGGTCAGACACAGAGTGATTATTACTCTACAAGGTCCCATCAAACACTCCCGGGGTCAGACACAGAGTGATTATTCCTCTACACGGACCCATCAAACTCTCCCGGGGTCAGACACAGACTGAATCTCCCTCCAAAACGTGACATCACACACGCCCGGGGTCAGTCACAGAGTGACTATTCCTCTACACGGTCCCATCAAACACTCCCCTGGTCAGACACAGAGTGAATTTCAATCCACACCGTCTCAACACACACTCCAGGGGTCAGACACAGGGAGAATCTCCCTCCACACCGTCCCATCACACACTCCCGTGGTCAGAGACTGAGTGATTATTCCTCTGCACGGTCCATTCAAACACTCCCGGGGTCAGACACAGAGTGATTATTACTCTACACAGTCCCATCAAACTCTCCCGTGGTCAGACACATAGTGAATCTCAATCCTCTACACTGTCCCATCACATACTCCCGTGGTCAGAAGCAGAGTGAATCTCCCTCTACACCGCCCATCACACACTCCCGGAGTCAGACACAGTGTGAATCTCCCTCCACGCCGTCCCATCACACACTCCCGGGGTCAGACACAGAGTGATTATTCCTCTCCACGGTCCCATCAAACACTCCCGGTGTCAGACACAGAGAGAATCTCCCTCCAGACCGTACCATCACACACTCCCGGGGACAGGAACAGAGTGATTATTCCTCTGCACGGTCCGATCAAACACTCCCGGGGTTCAGACACAGAGTGATTATTCCTCTACACGGTACCATCAAACACTCCCGGGGTCAGACACAGACTGAATCTCCCTCCACGCCGTCCCATCACACACTCCCGGGTTCAGACACAGAGTGATTATTCCTCTACACGGTCCCATCAAACACACCCGCGGTCAGACACGGAGTGATTATTCCTCTACACGGTCCCATCAAACACTCCCGGGGTCAGACACAGAGTGAATCTCAATCCATACCGTACCATCACACACTCCTGTGGTCAGACACAGAGTGATTATTCCTCTACACGGTCCATTCAAACACTCCCGGGGTCAGACACAGAGTGATCATTCCTCTACACGGTCCCATCACACACGCACGGGGTCAGACACAGAGTGAAACTCCCTCCACACCGTCCCATCACACACTCCCGTGGTCAGACACAGAGTGATTATTCCTCTGCACGGTCCATTCAAACACTCCCGGGGTCAGACACAGAGTGATTATTCCTCTACACGGTACCATCAAACACTCCCGGGGTCAGACACAGACTGAATCTCCCTCCACGCCGTCCCATCACACACTCCCGGGGACAGGAACAGAGTGACTAATCCACTGCACGGTCCCATCAAACACTCCCGGGGGAAAGACACAGAGTGATTATTCCTCTACACGGTACCATCAAACACTCCCGGGGTCAGACACAGAGTGAATTTCAAACTACACCGCCCCAACACACACTCCCGGGGTCAGACACAGAGTGATTATTCCTCTACACGGTCCATTCAAACACTCCCGGGGTCAGACACAGAGTGATCATTCCTCTACACGGTCCCATCACACACGCACGGGGTCAGACACAGAGTGAAACTCCCTCCACACTGTCCCATCCCACACTCCCGGTGTCAGACACAGTGAGAATCTCCCTCCACACCGTACCATCACACACTCCCGGAGACAGGAACAGAGTGATTATTCCTCTGCACGGTCCCATCAAACACTCCCGGGGGTCAGACACAGAGTGATTATTCCTCTACACGGTACCATCAAACACTCCCGGGCTCAGACACAGAGTGAATCTCCCTCCACACCGTCCCATCACACACTCCTGTGGTCAGACACAGAGTGATTATTCCTCTACACGGTCCCATCAAACTCTCCCGGGGTCAGACAGAGAGTGATTCTCAATCCTCTCCGTCCAATCACACTCTCCCGGGGTCAGACACAGAGTGATTATTCCTCTACACGGTCCCATCAAACACTCCCGTGGTCAGACTCAGAGTGATTATTCCTCTACACGGTCCCATCAAACAATCCCGGGGTGAGACACAGAATGAATCTCCCTCCACACGGTCCCATCACACCCTCCCGGGGTCAGACACAGAGTGATTATTCCTCTACTCGGTCCCATCACATACGCCCGGGGTCAGTCACAGAGTGAATTTCAATCCACACGGTCCAATCACACCCTCCCGGGTGAGACACAGAGTGATTATTCCTCTACTCGGTCCCATCACAGACGCCCGGGGTCAGTCACAGAGTGAATTTCAATCCAGACCGTCCCAACACACACTCCCGGGATCAGACACAGAGTGATTATTCCTCGCTCGGTCCCATCAAACACTCCCGGTGTCAGAGACAGATTGAATTTCAATCCACACCGTCCCAACACACAATCCCGGGGTCAGACACAGAGTGATTATTCCTCTGCACGGTCCCATCAAACACTCCCGGGGGTCAGACACATAGTGATTATTCCTCTACACGGTACCATCTAACACTCCCGGGGTCAGACACACAGAGAATCTCCCTCCACACCGTCGCATCACACACTCCAGTGGTCAGACACAGAGTTATTGTTCCTCTACACGGTCCCATCAAACACTCCCGGGGTCAGACACAGAGTGAATCTCAATCCACACCGTTCCTTCACACTCTCCCTGGGTCAGACACAGAGTGATTATTCCTCTACACGGTCCATTCAAACACTCCCGGGGTCAGACACATAGTGATTATTCCTCTACACGGTACCATCTAACACTCCCGGGGTCAGACACACAGAGAATCTCCCTCCACACCGTCGCATCACACACTCCAGTGGTCAGACACAGAGTTATTGTTCCTCTACACGGTCCCATCAAACACTCCCGGGGTCAGACACAGAGTGAATCTCAATCCACACCGTTCCTTCACACTCTCCCTGGGTCAGACACAGAGTGATTATTCCTCTACACGGTCCATTCAAACACTCCCGGGGTCAGACACAGAGTGATTATTACTCTACACGGTCATTTCAAACACTCCCGGGGTCAGACACAGAGTGATTATTCCTCTACACGCACCCATCAAACTCTCCCGGGGTCAGACACAGACTGAATCTCCCTCCAAAACGTCACATCACACACTCCCTGTGTCAGACACAGAGTGATTATTCCTCTACTCGGTCCCATCACACACGCCCGGGGTCAGTCACAGAGTGATTATTTCTCTACACGGTCCCATCAAACACTCCCCTGGTCAGACGCAGAGTGAATTTCAATCCACACCGTCTCAACACACACTCCCGGGGTCAGACACAGAGAGAATCTCCCTCCACACCGTCCCATCACACACTCCCGTGGTCAGACACAGAGTGATTATTCCTCTGCACGGTCCATTCAAACACTCCCGGGGTCAGACACAGAGTGATTATTACTCTACACAGTCCCATCAAACACTCCCGCGGTCAGACACGGAGTGATTATTCCTCTACACGATCCCATCAAACACTCCCGGGGTCAGACACAGAGTGAATCTCAATCCAAACGGTACCATCACACACTCCCGGAGACAGGAACAGAGTGACTATTCCACTGCACGGTCCCATCAAACATTCCCGGGGATCAGACACAGAGTGATTATTCCTCTACACGGTACCATCAAACACTCCCGGGGTCAGACACAGAGTGAATTTCAAACCACACCGCCCCAACACACACTCCCGGGTTCAGACACCGAGAGATTATTCCTCTACACGGTCCATTCAAACACTCCCAGGGTCAGACACACAGTGATTATTACTCTACACGGTCCCATCAAACACTCCCGGGGTCAGACACAGAGTGATCTTTACTCTACACGGTCCAATCACACACGCCCGGGGTTAGACAGAGAGTGATCATTCCTCTAGACGGTCCCATCACACACGCACGGGGTCAGACACACAGTGAAACTCCCTCCACACTGTCCCATCACACACACCCGTGGTCAGACACAGACTGAATCTCCCTCCACACGGTACCAACACACACTGCCGGGGTCAGACACAGAGTGATTATTCCTCTGCACGGTCCCATCAAACACTCCCGGGGTCAGACACAGAGTGAATTTCAATCCACACCGTTCCAACACACAGTCCCGGGGTCAGACACAGAGTGATTATTCCTCTGCACGGTCCCATCAAACACTCCCGGGGGTCAGACACATAGTGATTATTCCTCTGCACGGTTCCATCTAGCATTCCCGGGGTCAGACACAGAGAGAATCTCCCTCCACACCGACCCATCACACCCTCCTGTGGTCAGACACAGAGTTATTATTCCTCTACACGGTCCCATCAAACACTCCCGGGGTCAGACACAGAGTGAATCTCCCTCCACACCGTCCCATCACACAATCCCGGGGTCAGACACAGAGTGAATCTCCCTCCACACGGTCCCATCACACCCTCCCGGGGTCAGACACAGACTGAATCTCTCTCCACACCGTCCCATCACACAATCCCTTGGTCAGACAGAGAGAGATTATTCCTCTACACGGTCCCATCACATACGCCCGGGGTCAGTCACAGAGTGAATTTCAATCCACACGGTCCCATCACACCCTCCCGGGGTCAGACACAGAGTGATTATTCCTCTACTCGGTCCCATCACAGACGCCCGGGGTCAGTCACAGAGTGAATTTCAATCCACACCGTCCCAACACACACTCCCGGGGTCAAACACAGAGTGATTATTCCTCTGCACGGTCCCATCAAACACTCCCGGTGTCAGAAACAGAGTGAATTTCAATCCACACCGTCCCAACACACACTCCCGGGGTCAGACACAGAGTGATTATTCCTCTGCACGGTCCCATCAAACACTCCCGGGGGTCAGACACATAGTGATTATTCCTCTACACGGTACCATCTAAAACTCCCGGGGTCAGACACAGAGAGAATCTCCCTCCACACCGTCGCATCACACACTCCTGTGGTCAGACACAGAGTTACTGTTCCTCTACACGGTCCCATCAAGCACTCCCGGGGTCAGACACAGAGTGAATCTCAATCCACACCGTTCCATCACACTCTCCCTGGGTCAGACACAGAGTGATTATTCCTCTACATGGTCCATTCAAACACTCCCGGGGTCAGACACAGAGGGATTATTCCTCTACACGGACCCATCAAACTCTCCCGGGGTCAGACACAGACTGAATCTCCCTCCAAAACGTCACATCACACACTCCCGGTTTCAGACACAGAGTGATTATTCCTCTACTCGGTCCCATCACACACGCCCGGGGTCAGTCACAGAGTGATTATTCCTCTACACGTTCCCATCAAACACTCCCCTGGTCAGACACAGAGGGAATTTCAATCCACACCGTCTCAACACACACTCCCGGGGTCAGACACAGAGAGAATCTCCCTCCACACCGTCCCATCACACACTCCCGGGTCAGACACAGAGCGATTATTCCTCTACACGGTCCGATCAAACACTCCCGGGGTCAGACACAGAGTGAATTTCAATCCACACCGTCCCAACACACACTCCCGGTGTCAGACACAGAGTGATTATTCCTCTGCACGGTCCCATCAAACACTCCCGCGGGTCAGACACATAGTGATTATTCCTCTACACGGTACCATCTAACACTCCCGGGGTCAGACACAGAGTGAATCTCAATCCACACCGTCCCATCACACTCTCCCCCGGGTCAGACACAGAGTGATTATTCCTCTACACGGTCCCATCAAACTCTCCCAGGATCAGACACAGAGTGATTATTCCTCTACACGGTCCCATCAAACTCTCCCGGGATCAGACACAGACTGAATCTCCCTCCAAAACGTCACATCACACACTCCCGGGGTCAGACACAGAGTGATTATTCCTCTACACGGTCCATTCAAACACTCCCGGGGTCAGACACAGGGTGATTATTAATCTACACGGTCCCATCATACACTCCCGGGGTCAGACACAGAGTGATCATTCCTCTACATGGTCCCATCACACACGCACGGGGTCAGACACAGAGTGAAACTCCCTCCACACTGTCCCATCACACACACCAGTTGTCAGACGCAGAGTGAATCTCCCTCTACACCGCCCATCACACACTCCCGGGGTCAGACACAGAGAGAATCTCCCTCCACACCGTCCCATTACACACTCCCGGGGTCAGACACAGAGTGATTATTCCTCACCACGGTCCCATCAAACACTCCCGGTGTCAGACACAGAGAGAATCTCCCTCCACACCGTACCATCACACACTCCCGGGGACAGGATCAGAGTGATTATTCCTCTGCACGGTCCCATCAAACACTCCTGGGGGTCAGAAACAGAGTGATTATTCCTCTACACGGTACCATCAAACTCTCCCGGGGTCAGACACAGAGTGAATCTCCCTCCACACCGTCCCATCACACACTCCTGTGGTCAGACACAGAGTGATTATTCCTCTACCCGGTACCATCAAACACTCCCGGGGTCAGACACAGACTGAATCTCCCTCCACACCGTCCCATCACACAATCCCTTGGTCAGACACAGAGAGATTTTTCCTCTACACGGTCCCATCAAACACTCCCGGGGTCAGACACAGAGTGAATCTCAATCCTCTCCGTCCCATCACACTCTCCCGGGGTCAGACACAGAGTGAATCTCAATCCTCTCCGTCCCATCACACACTCCCGGGGACAGACACAGAGTGAATCTCCCTCCAAAACGTCACATCACACACTCCGGGGGTCAGACACAGAGTGATTATTCCTCTGCACGGTCCCATCAAACTCTCCCGGGATCAGACACAGACTGAATCTCCCTCCAAAACGTCACATCACACACTCCCGGGGTCAGACACAAAGTGATTATTCCTCTACACGGTCCATTCAAACACTCCCGGGGTCAGACACAGGGTGATTATTAATCTACACGGTCCCATGATACACTCCCGGGGTCAGACACAGATTGATCATTCCTCTACACGGTCCCATCACACACGCACGGGGTCAGACACAGAGTGAAACTCCCTCCACACTGTCCCAACACACACACCCGTTGTCAGACGCAGAGTGAATCTCCCTCTACACCGCCCATCACACACTCCCAGTGTCAGACACAGAGTGAATCTCCCTCAACACCGTCCCATCACACACTCCCGGGGTTAGACACAGAGAGAATCTCCCTCCACACCGTCCCATCACACACTCCCGGGGTCAGACACAGAGTGATTATTCTTCTCCACGGTCCCATCAAAAACTCCCGGTGTCAGACACAGAGAGAATCTCCCTCCACACCGTACCATCACACACTCCCGGGGACAGGAACGGAGTGATTATTCCTCTGCACGGTCCCATCAAACACTCCCGGGGGTCAGACACAGAGTGATTATTCCTCTACACGGTACCATGAAACACTCCCGGGGTCTGACACAGAGTGAATCTCCCTCCACACCGTCCCATCACACACTCCTGTGGTCAGACACAGAGGGTTTATTCCTCTACACGGTACCATCAAACTCTCCCGGGGTCAGACACAGAGTGATTCTCAATCCTCTCCGTCCCATCACACTCTCCCGGGGTCAGACACAGAGTGATTATTCCTCTACACGGTACCATGAAACACTCCCGGGGTCTGACACAGAGTGAATCTCCCTCCACACCGTCCCATCACACACTCCTGTGGTCAGACACAGAGTGATTATTCCTCTACACGGTCCATTCAAACACTCCCGGGGTCAGACACAGGGTGATTATTAATCTACACGGTCCCATCATACACTCCCGGGGTCAGACACAGAGTGATCATTCCTCTACATGGTCCCATCACACACGCACGGGGTCAGACACAGAGTGAAACTCCCTCCACACTGTCCCATCACACACACCAGTTGTCAGACGCAGAGTGAATCTCCCTCTACACCGCCCATCACACACTCCCGGGGTCAGACACAGAGAGAATCTCCCTCCACACCGTCCCATTACACACTCCCGGGGTCAGACACAGAGTGATTATTCCTCACCACGGTCCCATCAAACACTCCCGGTGTCAGACACAGAGAGAATCTCCCTCCACACCGTACCATCACACACTCCCGGGGACAGGAACAGAGTGATTATTCCTCTGCACGGTCCCATCAAACACTCCTGGGGGTCAGAAACAGAGTGATTATTCCTCTACACGGTACCATCAAACTCTCCCGGGGTCAGACACAGAGTGAATCTCCCTCCACACCGTCCCATCACACACTCCTGTGGTCAGACACAGAGTGATTATTCCTCTACCCGGTACCATCAAACACTCCCGGGGTCAGACACAGACTGAATCTCCCTCCACACCGTCCCATCACACAATCCCTTGGTCAGACACAGAGAGATTTTTCCTCTACACGGTCCCATCAAACACTCCCGGGGTCAGACACAGAGTGAATCTCAATCCTCTCCGTCCCATCACACTCTCCCGGGGTCAGACACAGAGTGAATCTCAATCCTCTCCGTCCCATCACACACTCCCGGGGACAGACACAGAGTGAATCTCCCTCCAAAACGTCACATCACACACTCCGGGGGTCAGACACAGAGTGATTATTCCTCTGCACGGTCCCATCAAACTCTCCCGGGATCAGACACAGACTGAATCTCCCTCCAAAACGTCACATCACACACTCCCGGGGTCAGACACAAAGTGATTATTCCTCTACACGGTCCATTCAAACACTCCCGGGGTCAGACACAGGGTGATTATTAATCTACACGGTCCCATGATACACTCCCGGGGTCAGACACAGATTGATCATTCCTCTACACGGTCCCATCACACACGCACGGGGTCAGACACAGAGTGAAACTCCCTCCACACTGTCCCAACACACACACCCGTTGTCAGACGCAGAGTGAATCTCCCTCTACACCGCCCATCACACACTCCCAGTGTCAGACACAGAGTGAATCTCCCTCAACACCGTCCCATCACACACTCCCGGGGTTAGACACAGAGAGAATCTCCCTCCACACCGTCCCATCACACACTCCCGGGGTCAGACACAGAGTGATTATTCCTCTCCACGGTCCCATCAAACACTCCCGGTGTCAGACACAGAGAGAATCTCCCTCCACACCGTACCATCACACACTCCCGGGGACAGGAACGGAGTGATTATTCCTCTGCACGGTCCCATCAAACACTCCCGGGGGTCAGACACAGAGTGATTATTCCTCTACACGGTACCATGAAACACTCCCGGGGTCTGACACAGAGTGAATCTCCCTCCACACCGTCCCATCACACACTCCTGTGGTCAGACACAGAGGGTTTATTCCTCTACACGGTACCATCAAACTCTCCCGGGGTCAGACACAGAGTGATTCTCAATCCTCTCCGTCCCATCACACTCTCCCGGGGTCAGACACAGAGTGATTATTCCTCTACACGGTCCCATCAAACACTCCCGTGGTCAGACACAGAGTGAATCTCCCTCCACACGGTCCCATCACACCCTCCCGGGGTCAGACACAGAGTGATTATTCCTCTACTCGGTCCCATCACATACGCCCGGGGTCAGTCACAGAGTGAATTTCAATCCACACGGTCCCATCACACCCTCCCGGGGTCAGACACAGAGTGATTATTCCTCTACTCGGTCCCATCACAGACGCCCGGGGTCAGTCACAGAGTGAATTTCAATCCACACCGTCCCAACACACACTCCCGGGGTCAAACACAGAGTGATTATTCCTCTGCACGGTCCCATCAAACACTCCCGGTGTCAGAAACAGAGTGAATTTCAATCCACACCGTCCCAACACGCACTCCCGGGGTCAGACACAGAGTGATTATTCCTCTGCACGGTCCCATCAAACACTCCCGGGGGTCAGACACATAGTGATTATTCCTCTACACGGTACCATCTAAAACTCCCGGGGTCAGACACAGAGAGAATCTCCCTCCACACCGTCGCATCACACACTCCTGTGGTCAGACACAGAGTTACTGTTCCTCTACACGGTCCCATCAAGCACTCCCGGGGTCAGACACAGAGTGAATCTCAATCCACACCGTTCCATCACACTCTCCCTGGGTCAGACACAGAGTGATTATTCCTCTACATGGTCCATTCAAACACTCCCGGGGTCAGACACAGAGGGATTATTCCTCTACACGGACCCATCAAACTCTCCCGGGGTCAGACACAGACTGAATCTCCCTCCAAAACGTCACATCACACACTCCCGGTTTCAGACACAGAGTGATTATTCCTCTACTCGGTCCCATCACACACGCCCGGGGTCAGTCACAGAGTGATTATTCCTCTACACGTTCCCATCAAACACTCCCCTGGTCAGACACAGAGGGAATTTCAATCCACACCGTCTCAACACACACTCCCGGGGTCAGACACAGAGAGAATCTCCCTCCACACCGTCCCATCACACACTCCCGGGTCAGACACAGAGCGATTATTCCTCTACACGGTCCGATCAAACACTCCCGGGGTCAGACACAGAGTGAATTTCAATCCACACCGTCCCAACACACACTCCCGGTGTCAGACACAGAGTGATTATTCCTCTGCACGGTCCCATCAAACACTCCCGCGGGTCAGACACATAGTGATTATTCCTCTACACGGTACCATCTAACACTCCCGGGGTCAGACACAGAGTGAATCTCAATCCACACCGTCCCATCACACTCTCCCCCGGGTCAGACACAGAGTGATTATTCCTCTACACGGTCCCATCAAACTCTCCCAGGATCAGACACAGAGTGATTATTCCTGTACACGGTCCCATCAAACTCTCCCGGGATCAGACACAGACTGAATCTCCCTCCAAAACGTCACATCACACACTCCCGGGGTCAGACACAGAGTGATTATTCCTCTACAGGGTCCATTCAAACACTCCCGGGGTCAGACACAGGGTGATTATTAATCTACACGGTCCCATCATACACTCCCGGGGTCAGACACAGAGTGATCATTCCTCTACATGGTCCCATCACACACGCACGGGGTCAGACACAGAGTGAAACTCCCTCCACACTGTCCCATCACACACACCAGTTGTCAGACGCAGAGTGAATCTCCCTCTACACCGCCCATCACACACTCCCGGGGTCAGACACAGAGAGAATCTCCCTCCACACCGTCCCATTACACACTCCCGGGGTCAGACACAGAGTGATTATTCCTCTCCACGTTCCCATCAAACACTCCCGGTGTCAGACACAGAGAGAATCTCCCTCCACACCGTACCATCACACACTCCCGGGGACAGGAACAGAGTGATTATTCCTCTGCACCGTCCCATCAAACACTCCCTGGGTCAGACACAGAGTGAATCTCCCTCCACACCGTCCCATCACACAGTCCTGTGGTCAGACACAGAGTGTTTATTCCTCTACACGGTACCATCAAACACTCCCGGGGTCAGACACAGACTGAATCTCCCTCCACACCGTCCCATCACACAATCCCTTGGTCAGACACAGAGAGATTATTCCTCTACACGGTCCCATCAAACTCTCCCCGGGTCAGACACAGAGTGATTCTCAATCCTTTCCGTCCCATCACACTCTCCCGGTGTCAGACACAGAGTGATTATTCCTCTACACGGTCCCATCAAACACTCCCGTGGTCAGACACAGAGTGATTATTCCTCTACACAGTCCCATCAAACAATCCCGGGGTCCGACACAGAGTGAATCTCCGTCCACACGGTCCCATCACACCCTCCCGGGGTCAGACACAGAGTGATTATTCCTCTACTCGGTCCCATCACATACGCCCGGGGTCAGTCACAGAGTGAATTTCAGTCCACACGGTCCCATCACACCCTCCCGGGGTCAGACACAGAGTAATTATTCCTCTACTCGGTCCCATCACAGACGCCCGGGGTCAGTCACAGAGTGAATTTCTATCCACACCGTCCCAACACACACTCCCGGGGTCAAACACAGAGTGATTATTCCTCTGCACGGTCCCATCAAACACTCCCGGTGTCAGACACAGAGTGAATTTCAATCCACACCGTCCCAACACACACTCCCGGGGTCAGACACAGAGTGATTATTCCTCTGCACGGTCCCATCAAACACTCCCGGGGGTCAGACACATAGTGATTATTCCTCTACACGGAACCATCTAAAACTCCCGGGGTCAGACACAGAGAGTATCTCCCTCCACACCGTCGCATCACACACTCCTGTGGTCAGACACAGAGTTATTGTTCCTCTACACGGTCCCATCAAACACTCCCGGGGTCAGACACAGAGTGAATCTCAATCCACACCGTTCCATCACACTCTCCCTGGGTCAGACACAGAGTGATTATTCCTCGACACGGTCCATTCAAACACTCCCGGGGTCAGACACAGAGGGATTATTCCTCTACACGGACCCATCAAACTCTCCCGGGGTCAGACACAGACTGAATCTCCCTCCAAAACGTCACATCCCACACTCCCGGTGTCAGACACAGAGTGATTATTCCTCTACTCGGTCCCATCACACACGCCCGGGGTCAGTCACAGAGTGATTATTCCTCTACACGGTCCCATCAAACACTCCCCTGGTCAGACACAGAGGGAATTTCAATCCACACCGTCTCAACACACAATCCCGGGGTCAGACACAGAGAGAATCTCCCTCCACACCGTCCCATCACACAATCCCGGGGTCAGACACAGAGTGATTCTCCCTCCACACGGTCCCATCACACTCTCCCGTGGTCAGACACAGAGTGATTATTCCTCTGCACGGTCCATTCAAACACTCCCGGGGTCAGACACAGAGTGAATCTCAATCCACACGGTCCCATCACACACGCCCAGGTTCAGACACAGAGTGAAACTCCCTCCACACTGTCCCATCACATACTCCCGTGGTCAGAAAAAGAGTGAATCTCCCTCTACACCGCCCATCACACACTCCCGGAGTCAGACACAGAGTGAATCTCCCTCAACACCGTCCCATCACACACTCCCGGGTTCAGACACAGAGTGATTATTCCTCTGCACGGTCCCGTCAAACACTCCCGCGGTCAGACACAGAGTGATCTTTCCTCTACACGGTCCAATCACACACGCCCGGGGTTAGACATAGAGTGATCATTCCTCTAGACGGTCCCATCACACACGCACGGGGTCAGACACAGAGTGATTATTCCTCTCCACGGTCACATCAAACACTCCCGGTGTCAGACACAGAGAGACTTTCCCTCCACACCGTACCATCACACACTCCCGGGGACAGGAACAGAGTGATTATTCCTCTGCACGGTCCCATCAAACACTCCTGGGGGTCAGACACAGAGTGATTATTCCTCTACACGGTACCATCAAACACTCCCGGGGTCAGACACAGAGTGAATCTCAATCCACACCGTCCCATCACACAATCCCTTGGTCAGACACAGTAAGATTATTCCTCTACACGGTCCCATCAAACTCTCCCGGGGTCAGACACAGAGTGATTCTCAATCCTTTCCGTCCCATCACACTCTCCCGGGGTCAGACACAGAGTGATTATTCCTCTACACCGTCCCATCAAACACTCCCGTGGTCAGACACAGAGTGATTATTCCTCTGCACGGTCCCATCAAGCACTCCTGGGGGTCAGACACAGAGTGATTATTCCTCTACACGGTACCATCAAACACTCCCGGGGTCAGACACAGAGTGAATCTCCCTCCACACCGTCCCATCACACACTCCTGTGGTCAGACACAGAGTGATTATTCCTCTACACGGTACCATCAAACACTCCCGGGGTCAGACACAGACTGAATCTCCCTCCACCCCGTCCCATCACACAATCCCTTGGTCAGACACAGAGAGATTTTTCCTCTACACGATCCCATCAAACACTCCCGGGGTCAGACACAGAGTGAATCTCAATCCTCTCCGTCCCATCACACTCTCCCGGGGTCAGACACAGAGTGAATCTCAATCCGCTCCGTCCCATCACACACTCCCGGGGACAGACACAGAGTGAATCTCCCTCCAAAACGTCACATCACACACTCCGGGGGTCAGACACAGAGTGATTATTCCTCTACTCCATCCCATCACACTCTCCCGGGGTCAGACACAGAGTGAATCTCAATCCGCTCCGTCCCATCACACACTCCCGGGGACAGACACAGAGTGAATCTCCCTCCAAAACGTCACATCACACACTCCGGGGGTCAGACACAGAGTGATTATTCCTCTACTCCATCCCATCACACACGCCCGGGGTCAGACACAGAATGAATCTCCCTCCACACCGTCCCATCACGCAATCCCTTGGTCAGACACAGAGAGATTTTTCCTCTACACGATCCCATCAAACACTCCCGGGGTCAGACACAGAGTGAATCTCAATCCTCTCCGTCCCATCACACTCTCCCGGGGTCAGACACAGAGTGAATCTCAATCCGCTCCGTCCCATCACACACTCCCGGGGACAGACACAGAGTGAATCTCCCTCCAAAACGTCACATCACACACTCCGGGGGTCAGACACAGAGTGATTATTCCTCTACTCCGTCCCATCACACACTCCCGGGGACAGACACAGAGTGAATCTCCCTCCAAAACGTCACATCACACACTCCGGGGGTCAGACACAGAGTGATTATTCCTCTACTCCATCCCATCACACACGCCCGGGGTCAGACACAGAGTGAATCTCAATCCTCTCCCTCCCATCACACTCTCCCGGGGTCAGACACAGAGTGAATCTCAATCCTCTCCGTCACATCACACACTCCCGGGGACAGACACAGAGTGAATCTCCCTCCAAAACGTCACATCACACACTCCGGGGGTCAGACACAGAGTGATTATTCCTCTACTCCATCCCATCACACACGCCCGGGGTCAGACACAGAGTGAATCTCAATCCTCTCCGTCCCATCACACTCTCCCGGGGTCAGACACAGAGTGAATCTCAATCCTCTCCGTCCCATCACACACTCCCGGGGACAGACACAGAGTGAATCTCCCTCCAAAACGTCACATCACACACTCCGGGGGTCAGACACAGAGTGATTATTCCTCTACTCCATCCCATCACACACGCCCGGGGTCAGTCACAGAGTAAAACTCCCTCCACACCGTCTCAACACACACTCCCGGGTCAGACACAGAGCGATTATTCCTCTACACGGTCCGATCAAACACTCCCGGAGTCAGACACAGAGTGAATTTCAATCCACACCGTCCCAACACACACTCCCGGGGTTAGACACATAGTGATTATTCCTCTGCACGGTCCATTCAAACACTCCCGGGGTCAGACACAGAGTGATTATTCCTCTACACGGTCCCATCGAACTCTCCCGGGATCAGACACAGACTGAATCTCCCTCCAAAACGTCACATCACACACTCCCGGGGTCAGACACAGAGTGATTATTTCTCTACACGGTCCATTCAAACACTCCCGGGGTCAGACACAGGGCGATTATTCCTCTGCACGGTCCAGTCAAACACTCCCGGGGTCAGACACAGAGAGAATTTCAATCCACACCGCCCCAACACACACTCCAGGGGTCAGACACAGAGAGAATCTCGCTCCACACCGTCCCATCACACACTCCTGTGGTCAGACACATAGTGATTATTCCTCTACACCGTATTATCTAACTCTCCCCGGGTCAGACACAGAGTGAATCACAATCCATACCGTACCATCACACACTCCCGGGGACAAGAACAGAGTGACTATTCCTCTGCACGGTCCCATCAAACACTCCCGGGGGTCAGACTCAGAGTGATTATTCCTCTACACGGTACCATCAAACACACCCGGTGTCAGACACAGAGTGAAACTGGCTCCACACTGTCCCATCACACACACCCGTTGTCAGACACAGAGTGAATCTCCCTCCACACCGTCCCATCACACAATCCCGGGGTCAGAAACAGTGTGAATCTCAATCCTCTCCGTCCCATCACACTCTCCCGGGGACAGACACAGAGTGATTATTCCTCTGCACGGTCCCATCAAACACTCCTGGGGGTCAGACACAGAGTGATTATTCCTCTACACGGTACCATCAAACACTCCCGGGGTCAGACACAGAGTGAATCTCCCTCCACACCGTCCCATCATACACTCCTGTGGTCAGACACAGAGAGATTTTTCCTCTACACGGTCCCATCAAACACTCCCGGGGTCAGACACAGAGTGAATCTCAATATTCTCCGTCCCATCACACTCTCCCGGGCTCAGACACAGAGTGAATCTCAATCCTCTCCGTCCCATCACACACTCCCGGGGACAGACACAGAGTGAATCTCCCTCCAAAACGTCACATCACACACTCCGGGGGTCAGACACAGAGTGATTATTCCTCTGCACGGTCCCATCAAACTCTCCCGGGATCAGACACAGACTGAATCTCCCTCCAAAACGTCACATCACACACTCCCGGGGTCAGACACAGAGTGATTATTCCTCTACACGGTCCATTCAAACACTCCCGGTGTCAGACACAGAGAGATTATTCCTCTACACGGTCCGATCAAACACTCCCGGGGTCATACACAGAGTGAATTTCAATCCACACCGTCCCAACACACACTCCCGGGGTCAGACACAGACTGAATCTCCCTCCAAAACGTCACATCACACACTCCCGGTGTCAGACACAGAGTAATTATTCCTCTACTCGGTCCCATGACACACGCCCGGGGTCAGTCACAGAGTGATTATTCCTCTACACGGTCCCATCACACACGCCCAGGTTCAGACACAGAGTGAAACTCCCTCCACACTGTCCCATCACATTCTCCCGTGGTCAGAAACAGAGTGAATCTCCCTCTACACCGTCCATCACACACTCCCGGAGTCAGACACAGAGTGAATCTCCCTCAACACCGTCCCATCACACACTCCCGGGTTCAGACAAAGAGTGATTATTCCTCTGCACGGTCCCGTCAAACACTCCCGCGGTCAGACACAGAGTGATCTTTCCTCTACACGGTCCAATCACACACGCCCGGGTTTAGACATAGAGTGATCATTCCTCTAGACGGTCCCATCACACACGCACGGGGTCAGACACAGAGTGATTATTCCTCTCCACGGTCCCATCAAACGCTCCCGGTGTCAGACACAGAGAGAATCTCCCTCCAAAACGTCACATCACACACTCCCGGGGTCAGACACAGAGTGATTATTAATCTACACGGTCCCATCATACACTCCCGGGGTCAGACACAGAGTGTTTATTCCTCTACACGGTACCTTCAAACACTCCCGGGGTCAGACACAGGGTGATTATTAATCTACACGGTCCCATCATACACTCCCGGGGTCAGACACAGAGGGATTATTTCTCTACACGGTCCATTCAAACACTCCCGGGGTCAGACACAGGGCGATTATTCCTCTGCACGGTCCAGTCAAACACTCCCGGGGTCAGACACAGAGAGAATTTCAATCCACACCGCCCCAACACACACTCCAGGGGTCAGACACAGAGAGAATCTCGCTCCACACCGTCCCATCACACACTCCTGTGGTCAGACACATAGTGATTATTCCTCTACACCGTATTATCTAACTCTCCCCGGTTCAGACACAGAGTGAATCACAATCCATACCGTACCATCACACACTCCCGGGGACAAGAACAGAGTGACTATTCCTCTGCACGGTCCCATCAAACGCTCCCGGGGGTCAGACTCAGAGTGATTATTCCTCTACACGGTACCATCAAACACACCCGGTGTCAGACACAGAGTGAAACTGGCTCCACACTGTCCCATCACACACACCCGTTGTCAGACACAGAGTGAATCTCCCTCCACACCGTCCCATCACACAATCCCGGGGTCAGAAACAGTGTGAATCTCAATCCTCTCCGTCCCATCACACTCTCCCGGGGTCAGACACAGAGTGATTATTCCTCTGCACGGTCCCATCAAACACTCCTGGGGGTCAGACACAGAGTGATTATTCCTCTACACGGTACCATCAAACACTCCCGGGGTCAGACACAGAGTGAATCTCCCTCCACACCGTCCCATCACACACTCCTGTGGTCAGACACAGAGAGATTTTTCCTCTACACGGTCCCATCAAACACTCCCGGGGTCAGACACAGAGTGAATATTCCTCTTCTCGGTCCCATCACATACGCCCGGGGTCAGACACAGAGTGATTATTCCTCTACTCGGTCCCATCACAGACGCCCGGGGTCAGTCACAGACTGAATTTCAATCCTCACCGTCCCAACACACACTCAAGGGGTCAGACACAGAGTGATTATTCCTCTGCACGGTCCCAACAAACACTCCCGGTGTCAGACACAGAGTGAATTTCAATCCACACCGTCCCAACACACACTCCCGGGGTCAGACACAGAGTGATTATTCCTCTGCACGGTCCCATCAAACACTCCCGGGGGTCAGACACATAGTGATTATTCCTCTACACGGTACCATCTAAAACTCCCGGGGTCAGACACAGACTGAATCTCCCTCCAAAACGTCACATCACACACTCCCGGGGTCAGACACAGAGTGATTATTCCTCTACACGGTCCCATCAAACACTCCCGTGGTCAGACACAGAGTGATTATTCCTCTACACGGTCCCATCAAACAATCCCGGGGTCAGACACAGAGTGAATCTCCCTCCACACGGTCCCATCACACCCTCCCGGGGTCAGACACAGAGTGATTATTCCTCTTCTCGGTCCCATCACATACGCCCGGGGTCAGACACAGAGTGATTATTCCTCTACTCGGTCCCATCACAGACGCCCGGGGTCAGTCACAGACTGAATTTCAATCCTCACCGTCCCAACACACACTCAAGGGGTCAGACACAGAGTGATTATTCCTCTGCACGGTCCCAACAAACACTCCCGGTGTCAGACACAGAGTGAATTTCAATCCACACCGTCCCAACACACACTCCCGGGGTCAGACACAGAGTGATTATTCCTCTGCACGGTCCCATCAAACACTCCCGGGGGTCAGACACATAGTGATTATTCCTCTACACGGTACCATCTAAAACTCCCGGGGTCAGACACAGACTGAATCTCCCTCCAAAACGTCACATCACACACTCCCGGTGTCAGACACAGAGTGATTATTCCTCTACTCGGTCCCATGACACACGCCCGGGGTCAGTCACAGAGTGATTATTCCTCTACACGGTCCCATCACACACGCCCAGGTTCAGACACAGAGTGAAACTCCCTCCACACCGCCCCAACACACACTCCAGGGGTCAGACACAGAGAGAATCTCGCTCCACACCGTCCCATCACACACTCCTGTGGTCAGACACATAGTGATTATTCCTCTACACCGTATTATCTAACTCTCCCCGGTTCAGACACAGAGTGAATCACAATCCATACCGTACCATCACACACTCCCGGGGACAAGAACAGAGTGACTATTCCTCTGCACGGTCCCATCAAACACTCCCGGGGGTCAGACTCAGAGTGATTATTCCTCTACACGGTACCATCAAACACACCCGGTGTCAGACACAGAGTGAAACTGGCTCCACACTGTCCCATCACACACACCCGTTGTCAGACACAGAGTGAATCTCCCTCCACACCGTCCCATCACACAATCCCGGGGTCAGAAACAGTGTGAATCTCAATCCTCTCCGTCCCATCACACTCTCCCGGGGTCAGACACAGAGTGATTATTCCTCTGCACGGTCCCATCAAACACTCCTGGGGGTCAGACACAGAGTGATTATTCCTCTACACGGTACCATCAAACACTCCCGGGGTCAGACACAGAGTGAATCTCCCTCCACACCGTCCCATCACACACTCCTGTGGTCAGACACAGAGAGATTTTTCCTCTACACGGTCCCATCAAACACTCCCGGGGTCAGACACAGAGTGAATATTCCTCTTCTCGGTCCCATCACATACGCCCGGGGTCAGACACAGAGTGATTATTCCTCTACTCGGTCCCATCACAGACGCCCGGGGTCAGTCACAGACTGAATTTCAATCCTCACCGTCCCAACACACACTCAAGGGGTCAGACACAGAGTGATTATTCCTCTGCACGGTCCCAACAAACACTCCCGGTGTCAGACACAGAGTGAATTTCAATCCACACCGTCCCAACACACACTCCCGGGGTCAGACACAGAGTGATTATTCCTCTGCACGGTCCCATCAAACACTCCCGGGGGTCAGAAACATAGTGATTATTCCTCTACACGGTACCATCTAAAACTCCCGGGGTCAGACACAGACTGAATCTCCCTCCAAAACGTCACATCACACACTCCCGGGGTCAGACACAGAGTGATTATTCCTCTACACGGTCCCATCAAACACTCCCGTGGTCAGACACAGAGTGATTATTCCTCTACACGGTCCCATCAAACAATCCCGGGGTCAGACACAGAGTGAATCTCCCTCCACACGGTCCCATCACACCCTCCCGGGGTCAGACACAGAGTGATTATTCCTCTTCTCGGTCCCATCACATACGCCCGGGGTCAGACACAGAGTGATTATTCCTCTACTCGGTCCCATCACAGACGCCCGGGGTCAGTCACAGACTGAATTTCAATCCTCACCGTCCCAACACACACTCAAGGGGTCAGACACAGAGTGATTATTCCTCTGCACGGTCCCAACAAACACTCCCGGTGTCAGACACAGAGTGAATTTCAATCCACACCGTCCCAACACACACTCCCGGGGTCAGACACAGAGTGATTATTCCTCTGCACGGTCCCATCAAACACTCCCGGGGGTCAGACACATAGTGATTATTCCTCTACACGGTACCATCTAAAACTCCCGGGGTCAGACACAGACTGAATCTCCCTCCAAAACGTCACATCACACACTCCCGGTGTCAGACACAGAGTGATTATTCCTCTACTCGGTCCCATGACACACGCCCGGGGTCAGTCACAGAGTGATTATTCCTCTACACGGTCCCATCACACACGCCCAGGTTCAGACACAGAGTGAAACTCCCTCCACACTGTCCCATCACATTCTCCCGTGGTCAGAAACAGAGTGAATCTCCCTCTACACCGTCCATCACACACTCCCGGAGTCAGACACAGAGTGATTATTAATCTACACGGTCCCATCATACACTCCCGGGGTCAGACACAGAGTGTTTATTCCTCTACACGGTACCTTCAAACACTCCCGGGGTCAGACACAGGGTGATTATTAATCTACACGGTCCCATCATACACTCCCGGGGTCAGACACAGAGGGATTATTTCTCTACACGGTCCATTCAAACACTCCCGGGGTCAGACACAGGGCGATTATTCCTCTGCACGGTCCAGTCAAACACTCCCGGGGTCAGACACAGAGAGAATTTCAATCCACACCGCCCCAACACACACTCCAGGGGTCAGACACAGAGAGAATCTCGCTCCACACCGTCCCATCACACACTCCTGTGGTCAGACACATAGTGATTTTTCCTCTACACCGTATTATCTAACTCTCCCCGGTTCAGACACAGAGTGAATCACAATCCATACCGTACCATCACACACTCCCGGGGACAAGAACAGAGTGACTATTCCTCTGCACGGTCCCATCAAACACTCCCGGGGGTCAGACTCAGAGTGATTATTCCTCTACACGGTACCATCAAACACACCCGGAGTCAGACACAGAGTGAAACTGGCTCCACACTGTCCCATCACACACACCCGTTGTCAGACACAGAGTGAATCTCCCTCCACACCGTCCCATCACACAATCCCGGGGTCAGAAACAGTGTGAATCTCAATCCTCTCCGTCCCATCACACTCTCCCGGGGTCAGACACAGAGTGATTATTCCTCTGCACGGTCCCATCAAACACTCCTGGGGGTCAGACACAGAGTGATTATTCCTCTACACGGTACCATCAAACACTCCCGGGGTCAGACACAGAGTGAATCTCCCTCCACACCGTCCCATCACACACTCCTGTGGTCAGACACAGAGAGATTTTTCCTCTACACGGTCCCATCAAACACTCCCGGGGTCAGACACAGAGTGAATATTCCTCTTCTCGGTCCCATCACATACGCCCGGGGTCAGACACAGAGTGATTATTCCTCTACTCGGTCCCATCACAGACGCCCGGGGTCAGTCACAGACTGAATTTCAATCCTCACCGTCCCAACACACACTCAAGGGGTCAGACACAGAGTGATTATGCCTCTGCACGGTCCCAACAAACACTCCCGGTGTCAGACACAGAGTGAATTTCAATCCACACCGTCCCAACACACACTCCCGGGGTCAGACACAGAGTGATTATTCCTCTGCACGGTCCCATCAAACACTCCCGGGGGTCAGACACATAGTGATTATTCCTCTACACGGTACCATCTAAAACTCCCGGGGTCAGACACAGACTGAATCTCCCTCCAAAACGTCACATCACACACTCCCGGGGTCAGACACAGAGTGATTATTCCTCTACACGGTCCCATCAAACACTCCCGTGGTCAGACACAGAGTGATTATTCCTCTACACGGTCCCATCAAACAATCCCGGGGTCAGACACAGAGTGAATCTCCCTCCACACGGTCCCATCACACCCTCCCGGGGTCAGACACAGAGTGATTATTCCTCTTCTCGGTCCCATCACATACGCCCGGGGTCAGACACAGAGTGATTATTCCTCTACTCGGTCCCATCACAGACGCCCGGGGTCAGTCACAGACTGAATTTCAATCCTCACCGTCCCAACACACACTCAAGGGGTCAGACACAGAGTGATTATTCCTCTGCACGGTCCCAACAAACACTCCCGGTGTCAGACACAGAGTGAATTTCAATCCACACCGTCCCAACACACACTCCCGGGGTCAGACACAGAGTGATTATTCCTCTGCACGGTCCCATCAAACACTCCCGGGGGTCAGACACATAGTGATTATTCCTCTACACGGTACCATCTAAAACTCCCGGGGTCAGACACAGACTGAATCTCCCTCCAAAACGTCACATCACACACTCCCGGTGTCAGACACAGAGTGATTATTCCTCTACTCGGTCCCATGACACACGCCCGGGGTCAGTCACAGAGTGATTATTCCTCTACACGGTCCCATCACACACGCCCAGGTTCAGACACAGAGTGAAACTCCCTCCACACTGTCCCATCACATTCTCCCGTGGTCAGAAACAGAGTGAATCTCCCTCTACACCGTCCATCACACACTCCCGGAGTCAGACACAGAGTGAATCTCCCTCAACACCGTCCCATCACACACTCCCGGGTTCAGACAAAGAGTGATTATTCCTCTGCACGGTCCCGTCAAACACTCCCGCGGTCAGACACAGAGTGATCTTTCCTCTACACGGTCCAATCACACACGCCCGGGGTTAGACATAGAGTGATCATTCCTCTAGACGGTCCCATCACACACGCACGGGGTCAGACACAGAGTGATTATTCCTCTCCACGGTCCCATCAAACACTCCCGGTGTCAGACACAGAGAGAATCTCCCTCCAAAACGTCACATCACACACTCCCGGGGTCAGACACAGAGTGATTATTAATCTACACGGTCCCATCATACACTCCCGGGGTCAGACACAGAGTGTTTATTCCTCTACACGGTACCATCAAACACTCCCGGGGTCAGACACAGGGTGATTATTAATCTACACGGTCCCATCATACACTCCCGGGGTCAGACACAGAGTGATCATTCCTCTACACCGCCCATCACACACTCCCAGTGTCAGACACAGAGTGAATCTCCCTCAACACCGTCCCATCACACACTCCCGGGGTCAGACACAGAGAGAATCTCCCTCCACACCGTCCCATCACACACTCCCGGGGTCAGACACAGAGTGATTATTCCTCTCCACGTTCCCATCAAACACTCCCGGTGTCAGACACAGAGAGAATCTCCCTCCACACCGTACCATCACACACTCCCGGGGACAGGAACAGAGTGATTATTCCTCTGCACGGTCCCATCTAACACTCCCGGGGGTCAGACACAGAGTGATTATTCCTCTACACGGTACCATGAAACACTCCCGGAGTCAGACACAGAGTGAATCTCCCTCAACACCGTCCCATCACACACTCCCGGGTTCAGACAAAGAGTGATTATTCCTCTGCACGGTCCCGTCAAACACTCCCGCGGTCAGACACAGAGTGATCTTTCCTCTACACGGTCCAATCACACACGCCCGGGTTTAGACATAGAGTGATCATTCCTCTAGACGGTCCCATCACACACGCACGGGGTCAGACACAGAGTGATTATTCCTCTCCACGGTCCCATCAAACGCTCCCGGTGTCAGACACAGAGAGAATCTCCCTCCAAAACGTCACATCACACACTCCCGGGGTCAGACACAGAGTGATTATTAATCTACACGGTCCCATCATACACTCCCGGGGTCAGACACAGAGTGTTTATTCCTCTACACGGTCCATTCAAACACTCCCGGGGTCAGACACAGGGCGATTATTCCTCTGCACGGTCCAGTCAAACACTCCCGGGGTCAGACACAGAGAGAATTTCAATCCACACCGCCCCAACACACACTCCAGGGGTCAGACACAGAGAGAATCTCGCTCCACACCGTCCCATCACACACTCCTGTGGTCAGACACATAGTGATTATTCCTCTACACCGTATTATCTAACTCTCCCCGGTTCAGACACAGAGTGAATCACAATCCATACCGTACCATCACACACTCCCGGGGACAAGAACAGAGTGACTATTCCTCTGCACGGTCCCATCAAACACTCCCGGGGGTCAGACTCAGAGTGATTATTCCTCTACACGGTACCATCAAACACACCCGGTGTCAGACACAGAGTGAAACTGGCTCCACACTGTCCCATCACACACACCCGTTGTCAGACACAGAGTGAATCTCCCTCCACACCGTCCCATCACACAATCCCGGGGTCAGAAACAGTGTGAATCTCAATCCTCTCCGTCCCATCACACTCTCCCGGGGTCAGACACAGAGTGATTATTCCTCTGCACGGTCCCATCAAACACTCCTGGGGGTCAGACACAGAGTGATTATTCCTCTACACGGTACCATCAAACACTCCCGGGGTCAGACACAGAGTGAATCTCCCTCCACACCGTCCCATCACACACTCCTGTGGTCAGACACAGAGAGATTTTTCCTCTACACGGTCCCATCAAACACTCCCGGGGTCAGACACAGAGTGAATCTCAATATTCTCCGTCCCATCACACTCTCCCGGGGTCAGACACAGAGTGAATCTCAATCCTCTCCGTCCCATCACACACTCCCGGGGACAGACACAGAGTGAATCTCCCTCCAAAACGTCACATCACACACTCCGGGGGTCAGACACAGAGTGATTATTCCTCTGCACGGTCCCATCAAACTCTCCCGGGATCAGACACAGACTGAATCTCCCTCCAAAACGTCACATCACACACTCCCGGGGTCAGACACAGAGTGATTATTCCTCTACACGGTCCATTCAAACACTCCCGGTGTCAGACACAGAGAGATTATTCCTCTACACGGTCCGATCAAACACTCCCGGGGTCATACACAGAGTGAATTTCAATCCACACCGTCCCAACACACACTCCCGGGGTCAGACACTGAGTGATTATTCCTCTGCACGGTCCCATCAAACACTCCCGCGGGTCAGACACATAGTGATTATTCCTCTACACGGTACCATCTAACACTCCAGGGGTCAGACACAGACTGAATCTCCCTCCAAACCGTCACATCACACATCCCGGGGTCAGACACAGAGTGATTATTCCTCTACACGGTCCCATCAAACACTCCCGTGGTCAGACACAGAGTGATTATTCCTCTACACGGTCCCATCAAACAATCCCGGGGTCAGACACAGAGTGAATCTCCCTCCACACGGTCCCATCACACACTCCCGGGGTCAGACACAGAGTGATTATTCCTCTACTCGGTCCCATCACATACGCCCGGGGTCAGTCACAGAGTGAATTTCAATCCACACGGTGCCATCACACCCTCCCGGGGTCAGACACAGTGTGATTATTCCTCCACTCGGTCCCATCACAGACGCCCGGGGTCAGTCACAGAGTGAATTTCAATCCTCACCGTCCCAACACACACTCAAGGGGTCAGACACAGAGTGATTATTCCTCTGCACGGTCCCAACAAACACTCCCGGTGTCAGACACAGAGTGAATTTCAATCCACACCGTCCCAACACACACTCCCGGGGTCAGACACAGAGTGATTATTCCTCTGCACGGTCCCATCAAACACTCCCGGGGGTCAGACACATAGTGATTATTCCTCTACACGGTTCCATCTAAAACTCCCGGGGTCAGACACAGACTGAATCTCCCTCCAAAACGTCACATCACACACTCCCGGTGTCAGACACAGAGTGATTATTCCTCTACTCGGTCCCATGACACACGCCCGGGTTCAGTCACAGAGTGATTATTCCTCTACACGGTCCCATCACACACGCCCAGGTTCAGACACAGAGTGAAACTCCCTCCACACTGTCCCATCACATTCTCCCGTGGTCAGAAACAGAGTGAATCTCCCTCTACACCGTCCATCACACACTCCCGGAGTCAGACACAGAGTGAATCTCCCTCAACACCGTCCCATCACACACTCCCGGGTTCAGACAAAGAGTGATTATTCCTCTGCACGGTCCCGTCAAACACTCCCGCGGTCAGACACAGAGTGATCTTTCCTCTACACGGTCCAATCACACACGCCCGGGGTTAGACATAGAGTGATCATTCCTCTAGACGGTCCCAGCACACACGCACGGGGTCAGACACAGAGTGATTATTCCTCTCCACGGTCCCATCAAACACTCCCGGTGTCAGACACAGAGAGAATCTCCCTCCAAAACGTCACATCACACACTCCCGGGGTCAGACACAGAGTGTTTATTCCTCTACACGGTACCATCAAACACTCCCGGGGTCAGACACAGGGTGATTATTAATCTACACGGTCCCATCATACACTCCCGGGGTCAGACACAGAGTGATCATTCCTCTACACCGCCCATCACACACTCCCAGTGTCAGACACAGAGTGAATCTCCCTCAACACCGTCCCATCACACACTCCCGGGGTCAGACACAGAGAGAATCTCCCTCCACACCGTCCCATCACACACTCCCGGGGTCAGACACAGAGTGATTATTCCTCTCCACGTTCCCATCAAACACTCCCGGTGTCAGACACAGAGAGAATCTCCCTCCACACCGTACCATCACACACTCCCGGGGACAGGAACAGAGTGATTATTCCTCTGCACGGTCCCATCTAACACTCCCGGGGGTCAGACACAGAGTGATTATTCCTCTACACGGTACCATGAAACACTCCCGGTGTCAGACACAGAGTGAATCTCCCTCCACACCGTCCCATCACACACTCCCGGGGTCAGACACAGACTGAATCTCCCTCCACACCGTCCCATCACACAATCCCTTCGTCAGACACAGAGAGATTATTCCTCTACACGGTCCCCTCAAACTCTCCCGGGGTCAGACACAGAGTGATTCTCAATCCTCTCCGTCCCATCACACTCTCCCGGGGTCAGACACAGAGTGATTATTCCTCTACACGGTCCCATCAAACACTCCCGTGGTCAGACACAGAGTGATTATTCCTCTACACAGTCCCATCAAACACTCCCCTGGTCAGACACAGAGTGAATTTCAAACCACACCGTCTCAACACACACTCCCGGGGTCAGACACAGAGAGAATCTCCCTCCACACCGTCCCATCACACACTCCCGTGGTCAGACACAGAGTGATTATTCCTCTGCACGGTCCATTCAAACGCTCCCGGGGTCAGACACAGAGTGATTATTACTCTACACAGTCCCATCAAACTCTCCCGGGGTCAGACTCAGAGTGATCATTCCTCTACACGGTCCCATCACACACGCCCAGGTTCAGACACAGAGTGAAACTCCCTCCACACTGTCCCATCACATACTCCCGTGGTCAGAAACAGAGTGAATCTCGCTCTACACCGCCCATCACACACTCCTGGAATCAGACACAGAGTGAATCTCCCTCAACACCGTCCCATCACACACTCCCGGGTTCAGACAAAGAGTGATTATTCCTCTGCACGGTCCCGTCAAACATTCCCGCGGTCAGACACAGAGTGATCTTTCCTCTACACGGTCCAATCACACACGCCCGGGGTTAGACATAGAGTGATCATTCCTCTAGACGGTCCCATCACACACGCACGGGGTCAGACACAGAGTGATTATTCCTCACCACGGTCCCATCAAACACTCCCGGTGTCAGACACAGAGAGAATCTCCCTCCACACCGTACCATCACACACTCCCGGGGACAGGAACAGAGTGATTATTCCTCTGTACGTTCCCATCAAACACTCCTGGGGGTCAGAATCAGAGTGATTATTCCTCTACACGGTACCATCAAACACTCCCGGGGTCAGACACAGAGTGAATCTCCCTCCACACCGTCCCATCACACTCTCCTGTGGTCAGACACAGAGTGATTATTCCTCTACCCGGTACCATCAAACACTCCCGGGGTCAGACACAGACTGAATCTCCCTCCACACAGTCCCATCACACAATCCCTTGGTCAGACACAGAGAGATTTTTCCTCTACACGGTCCCATCAAACACTCCCGGGGTCAGACACAGAGTGAATCTCAATCCTCTCCGTCCCATCACACTCTCCCGGGGTCAGACACAGAGTGAATCTCAATCCTCTCCGTCCCATCACACACTCCCGGGGACAGACACAGAGTGAATCTCCCTCCAAAACGTCACATCACACACTCCGGGGGTCAGACACAGAGTGATTATTCCTCTGCACGGTCCCATCAAACTCTCCCGGGATCAGACACAGACTGAATCTCCCTCCAAAACGTCACATCAAACACTCCCGGGGTCAGACACAGGGTGATTATTAATCTACACGGTCCCATGATACACTCCCGGGGTCAGACACAGATTGATCATTCCTCTACACGGTCCCATCACACACGCACGGGGTCAGACACAGAGTGAAACTCCCTCCACACTGTCCCAACACACACACCCGTTGTCAGACGCAGAGTGAATCTCCCTCTACACCGCCCATCACACACTCCCAGTGTCAGACACAGAGTGAATCTCCCTCAACACCGTCCCATCACACACTCCAGGGGTTAGACACAGAGAGAATCTCCCTCCACACCGTCCCATCACACACTCCCGGGGTCAGACACAGAGTGATTATTCCTCTCCACGGTCCCATCAAACACTCCCGGTGTCAGACACAGAGAGAATCTCCCTCCACACCGTACCATCACACACTCCCGGGGACAGGAACAGAGTGATTATTCCTCTGCACGGTCCCATCAAACACTCCCGGGGGTCAGACACAGAGTGATTATTCCTCTACACGGTACCATGAAACACTCCCGGGGTCTGACACAGAGTGAATCTACCTCCACACCGTCCCATCACACACTCCTGTGGTCAGACACAGAGGGTTTATTCCTCTACACGGTACCATCAAACTCTCCCGGGGTCAGACACAGAGTGATTCTCAATCCTCTCCGTCCCATCACACTCTTCCGGGGTCAGACACAGAGTGATTATTCCTCTACACGGTCCCATCAAACACTCCCGTGGTCAGACACAGAGTGAATCTCCCTCCACACGGTCCCATCACACCCTCCCGGGGTCAGACACAGAGTGATTAATCCTCTACTCGGTCCCATCACATACGCCCGGGGTCAGTCACAGAGTGAATTTCAATCCACACCGTCCCAACACACACACCCGGGGTCAAACACAGAGTGATTATTCCTCTGCACGGTCCCATCAAACACTCCCGGTGTCAGAAACAGAGTGAATTTCAATCCACACCGTCCCAACACACACTCCCGGGGTCAGACACAGAGTGATTATTCCTCTGCACGGTCCCATCAAACACTCCCGGGGGTCAGACACATAGTGAATATTCCTCTACCCGGTACCATCTAAAACTCCCGGGGTCAGACACAGAGTGAATCTCAATCCACACCGTTCCATCACACTCTCCCTGGGTCAGACACAGAGTGATTATTCCTCTACACGGTCCATTCAAACACTCCCGGGGTCAGACACAGAGGGATTATTCCTCTACACGGACCCATCAAACTCTCCCGGGGTCAGACACAGACTGAATCTCCCTCCAAAACGTCACATCACACACTCCCGGTTTCAGACACAGAGTGATTATTCCTCTACTCGGTCCCATCACACACGCCCGGGGTCAGTCACAGAGTGATTATTCCTCTACACGGTCCCATCAAACACTCCCCTGGTCAGACACAGAGGGAATTTCAATCCACACCGTCTCAACACACACTCCCGGGGTCAGACACAGAGAGAATCTCCCTCCACACCGTCCCATCACACACTCCCGGGTCAGACACAGAGCGATTATTCCTCTACACGGTCCGATCAAACACTCCCGGGGTCAGACACAGAGTGAATTTCAATCCACACCGTCCCAACACACACTCCCGGTGTCAGACACAGAGTGATTATTCCTCTGCACGGTCCCATCAAACACTCCCGCGGGTCAGACACATAGTGATTATTCCTCTACACGGTACCATCTAACACTCCCGGGGTCAGACACAGAGTGAATCTCAATCCACACCGTCCCATCACACTCTCCCCCGGGTCAGACACAGAGTGATTATTCCTCTACACGGTCCATTCAAACACTCCCGGGGTCAGACACAGAGTGATTATTACTCTACACGGTCCCATCAAACACTCCCGGGGTCAGACACAGAGTGATTATTCCTCTACACGGTCCCATCAAACTCTACCGGGGTCAGACACAGAGTGAATCTCCCTCCACACCGTCCCATCACACAGTCCTGTGGTCAGACACAGAGTGTTTATTCCTCTACACGGTACCATCAAACACTCCCGGGGTCAGACACAGACTGAATCTCCCTCCAAAACGTCACATCACACACTCCCGGGGTCAGACACAGAGTAATTATTCCTCTACACGGTCCATTCAAACACTCCCGGGGTCAGACACAGGGTGATTATTAATCTACACGGTCCCATCATACACTCCCGGGGTCAGACACAGAGTGATCATTCCTCTACATGGTCCCATCACACACGCACGGGGTCAGACACAGAGTGAAACTCCCTCCACACTGTCCCATCACACACACCAGTTGTCAGACGCAGAGTGAATCTCCCTCTACACCGCCCATCACACACTCCCGGGGTCAGACACAGAGAGAATCTCCCTCCACACCGTCCCATTACACACTCCCGTGGTCAGACACAGAGTGATTATTCCTCTCCACGTTCCCATCAAACACTCCCGGTGTCAGACACAGAGAGAATCTCCCTCCACACCGTACCATCACACACTCCCGGGGACAGGAACAGAGTGATTATTCCTCTGCACCGTCCCATCAAACACTCCCGGGGTCAGACACAGAGTGAATCTCCCTCCACACCGTCCCATCACACAGTCCTGTGGTCAGACACAGAGTGTTTATTCCTCTACACGGTACCATCAAACACTCCCGGGGTCAGACACAGACTGAATCTCCCTCCACACCGTCCCATCACACAATCCCTTGGTCAGACACAGAGAGATTATTCCTCCACACGGTCCCATCAAACTCTCCCCGGGTCAGACACAGAGTGATTCTCAATCCTTTCCGTCCCATCACACTCTCCCGGTGTCAGACACAGAGTGATTATTCCTCTACACGGTCCCATCAAACACTCCCGTGGTCAGACACAGAGTGATTATTCCTCTACACAGTCCCATCAAACAATCCCGGGGTCCGACACAGAGAGAATCTCCTTCCACACGGTCCCATCACACCCTCCCGGGGTCAGACAAAGAGTGAAGATTCCTGTACTCGGTCCCATCACATACGCCCGGGGTCAGTCACAGAGTGAATTTCAGTCCACACGGTCCCATCACACCCTCCCGGGGTCAGACACAGAGTAATTATTCCTCTACTCGGTCCCATCACAGACGCCCGGGGTCAGTCACAGAGTGAATTTCTATCCACACCGTCCCAACACACACTCCCGGGGTCAAACACAGAGTGATTATTCCTCTGCACGGTCCCATCAAACACTCCCGGTGTCAGACACAGAGTGAATTTCAATCCACACCGTCCCAACACACACTCCCGGGGTCAGACACAGAGTGATTATTCCTCTGCACGGTCCCATCAAACACTCCCGGGGATCAGACACATAGTGATTATTCCTCTACACGGTACCATCTAAAACTCCCGGGGTCAGACACAGAGAGTATCTCCCTCCACACCGTCGCATCACACACTCCTGTGGTCAGACACAGAGTTATTGTTCCTCTACACGGTCCCATCAAACACTCCCGGGGTCAGACACAGAGTGAATCTCAATCCACACCGTTCCATCACACTCTCCCTGGGTCAGACACAGAGTGATTATTCCTCTACACGGTCCATTCAAACACTCCCGGGGTCAGACACAGAGGGATTATTCCTCTACACGGACCCATCAAACTCTCCCGGGGTCAGACACAGACTGAATCTCCCTCCAAAACGTCACATCACACACTCCCGGTGTCAGACACAGAGTGATTATTCCTCTACTCGGTCCCATCACACACGCCCGGGGTCAGTCACAGAGTGATTATTCCTCTACACGGTCCCATCAAACACTCCCCTGGTCAGACACAGAGGGAATTTCAATCCACACCGTCTCAACACACACTCCCGGGGTCAGACACAGAGAGAATCTCCCTCCACACCGTCCCATCACACAATCCCGGGGTCAGACACAGAGTGATTCTCCCTCCACACGGTCCCATCACACTCTCCCGTGGTCAGACACAGAGTGATTATTCCTCTGCACGGTCCATTCAAACACTCCCGGGGTCAGACACAGAGTGATTATTCCTCTACACGGTCCCATCAAACACTCCCGGGTTCAGACACAGAGTGATTATTCCTCTGCACGGTCCCGTCAAACACTCCTGCGGTCAGACACAGAGTGATCTTTCCTCTACACGGTCCAATCACACACGCCCGAGGTTAGACATAGAGTGATCATTCCTCTAGACGGTCCCATCACACACGCACGGGGTCAGACACAGAGTGATTATTCCTCTCCACGGTCACATCAAACACTCCCGGTGTCAGACACAGAGAGACTTTCCCTCCACACCGTACCATCACACACTCCCGGGGACAGGAACAGAGTGATTATTCGTCTGCACGGTCCCATCAAACACTCCTGGGGGTCAGACACAGAGTGATTATTCCTCTACACGGTACCATCAAACACTCCCGGGGTCAGACACAGAGTGAATCTCAATCCACACCGTCCCATCACACAATCCCTTGGTCAGACACAGAGAGATTATTCCTCTACACGGTCCCATCAAACTCTCCCGGGGTCAGACACAGAGTGATTCTCAATCCTTTCCGTCCCATCACACTCTCCCGGGGTCAGACACAGAGTGATTATTCCTCTACACGGTCCCATCAAACACTCCCGTGGTCAGACACAGAGTGATTATTCCTCTGCACGGTCCCATCAAACACTCCTGGGGGTCAGACACAGAGTGATTATTCCTCTACACGGTACCATCAAACACTCCCGGGGTCAGACACAGAGTGAATCTCCCTCCACACCGTCCCATCACACACTCCTGTGGTCAGACACAGAGTGATTATTCCTCTACACGGTACCATCAAACACTCCCGGGGTCAGACACAGACTGAATCTCCCTCCACACCGTCCCATCACACAATCCCTTGGTCAGACACAGAGAGATTTTTCCTCTACACGATCCCATCAAACACTCCCGGGGTCAGACACAGAGTGAATCTCAATCCTCTCCGTCCCATCACACTCTCCCGGGGTCAGACACAGAGTGAATCTCAATCCGCTCCGTCCCATCACACACTCCCGGGGACAGACACAGAGTGAATCTCCCTCCAAAACGTCACATCACACACTCCGGGGGTCAGACACAGAGTGATTATTCCTCTACTCCATCCCATCACACACGCCCGGGGTCAGACACAGAGTGAATCTCAATCCTCTCCGTCCCATCACACTCTCCCGGGGTCAGACACAGAGTGAATCTCAATCCTCTCCGTCCCATCACACACTCCCGGGGACAGACACAGAGTGAATCTCCCTCCAAAACGTCACATCACACACTCCGGGGGTCAGACACAGAGTGATTATTCCTCTACTCCATCCCATCACACACGCCCGGGGTCAGACACAGAGTGAATCTCAATCCTCTCCCTCCCATCACACTCTCCCGGGGTCAGACACAGAGTGAATCTCAATCCTCTCCGTCACATCACACACTCCCGGGGACAGACACAGAGTGAATCTCCCTCCAAAACGTCACATCACACACTCCGGGGGTCAGACACAGAGTGATTATTCCTCTACTCCATCCCATCACACACGCCCGGGGTCAGACACAGAGTGAATCTCAATCCTCTCCGTCCCATCACACTCTCCCGGGGTCAGACACAGAGTGAATCTCAATCCTCTCCGTCCCATCACACACTCCCGGGGACAGACACAGAGTGAATCTCCCTCCAAAACGTCACATCACACACTCCGGGGGTCAGACACAGAGTGATTATTCCTCTACTCCATCCCATCACACACGCCCGGGGTCAGTCACAGAGTAAAACTCCCTCCACACCGTCTCAACACACACTCCCGGGTCAGACACAGAGCGATTATTCCTCTACACGGTCCGATCAAACACTCCCGGAGTCAGACACAGAGTGAATTTCAATCCACACCGTCCCAACACACACTCCCGGGGTCAGACACATAGTGATTATTCCTCTGCACGGTCCATTCAAACACTCCCGGGGTCAGACACAGTGTGATTATTCCTCTACACGGTCCCATCGAACTCTCCCGGGATCAGACACAGACTGAATCTCCCTCCAAAACGTCACATCACACACTCCCGGGGTCAGACACAGAGTGATTATTTCTCTACACGGTCCATTCAAACACTCCCGGGGTCAGACACAGGGCGATTATTACTCTACACGATCCTATCATACACTCCCGGGGTCAGACACAGAGTGATCATTCCTCTGCACGGTCCCATCACACACGCACGGGTTCAGACACAGAGTGAAACTCCGTCCACACTGTCCCATCACACACACCCGTTGTCAGACGCAGAGTGAATCTCCCTTTACACCGCCCATCACACACTCCCTGAGTCAGACACAGAGTGAATCTCCCTCAACACCGTCCCATCACACACTCCCGGGGTCAGACACAGAGAGAATCTCCCTCCACACCGTCCCATCACACACTCCCGGTATCAGACACAGTGTGATTAGTCCTCTCCACGGTCCCATCAAACACTCCCGGTGTCAGACACAGAGAGAATCTCCCTCCACACCGTACCATCACAAACTCCCGGGGACAGGAACAGAGTGATTATTCCTCTGCACGGTCCCATCACACAATCCCTTGGTCAGACACAGTGTGATTATTCCTCTACACGGTCCCATCAAACACTCCCGGGGTCAGACACAGAGTGAATCTCAATCCTCTCCGTCCCATCACACTCTCCCGGGGTCAGACACAGAGTGATTATTCCTCTACACGGTCCCATCAAACTCTCCCGGGATCAGACACAGACTGAATCTCCCTCCAAAACGTCACATCACACACTCCCGGGGTCAGACACAGAGTGATTATTCCTCTACTCCATCCCATCACACACGCCCGGGGTCAGTCACAGAGTGAAACTCCCTCCACACCGTCCCAACACACACTCCCGGGTCAGACACAGAGCGATTATTCCTCTACACGGTCCGATCAAACACTCCCGGGGTCAGACACAGAGTGAATTTCAATCCACACCGTCCCAACACACACTCCCGGTGTCAGACACAGAGTGATTATTCCTCTGCACGGTCCCATCAAACACTCCCGCGGGTCAGACACATAGTGATTATTCCTCTACACGGTACCATCTAACATTCCCGGGGTCAGACACAGTGTGAATCTCAATCCACACCGTCCCATCACACTCTCCCCCGGGACAGACACAGAGTGATTATTCCTCTACAAGGTACCATCAAACACTCCCGGGGTCAGACACAGAGTGAATCTCAATCCACACCGTCCCATCACACAATCCCTTGGTCAGACACAGAGATTATTCCTCTACACGGTCCCATCAAACTCTCCCGGGGTCAGACACAGAGTGATTCTCAATCCTTTCCGTCCCATCACACTCTCCCGGGGTCAGACACAGAGTGATTATTCCTCTACACTGTCCCATCAAACACTCCCGTGGTCAGACACAGAGTGATTATTCCTCTGCACGGTCCCATCAAACACTCCTGGGGGTCAGACACAGAGTGATTATTCCTCTACACGGTACCATCAAACACTCCCGGGGTCAGACACAGAGTGAATCTCCATCCACACCGTCCCATCACACACTCCTGTGGTCAGACACAGAGTGATTATTCCTCTACACGGTACCATGAAACACTCCCGGGGTCAGACACAGACTGAATCTCCCTCCACACCGTCCCATCACACAATCCCTTGGTCAGACACAGAGAGATTTTTCCTCTACACGGTCCCATCAAACACTCCCGGGATCAGACACAGAGTGAATCTCAATCCTCTCCGTCCCATCACACTCTCCCGGGGTCAGACACAGAGTGAATCTCAATCCGCTCCGTCCCATCACACACTCCCGGGGAAAGACACAGAGTGAATCTCCCTCCAAAACGTCACATCACACACTCCGGGGGTCAGACACAGAGTGATTATTCCTCTACTCCATCCCATCACACACGCCCGGGGTCAGACACAGAGTGAATCTCAATCCTCTCCGTCCCATCACACTCTCCCGGGGTCAGACACAGAGTGAATCTCAATCCTCTCCGTCCCATCACACACTCCCGGGGACAGACACAGAGTGAATCTCCCTCCAAAACGTCACATCACACACTCCGGGGGTCAGACACAGAGTGATTATTCCTCTACTCCATCCCATCTCACACGCCCGGGGTCAGACACAGAGTGAATCTCAATCCTCTCCCTCCCATCACACTCTCCCGGGGTCAGACACAGAGTGAATCTCAATCCTCTCCGTCACATCACACACTCCCGGGGACAGACACAGAGTGAATCTCCCTCCAAAACGTCACATCACACACTCCGGGGGTCAGACACAGAGTGATTATTCCTCTACTCCATCCCATCACACACGCCCGGGGTCAGACACAGAGTGAATCTCAATCCTCTCCGTCCCATCACACTCTCCCGGGGTCAGACACAGAGTGAATCTCAATCCTCTCCGTCCCATCACACACTCCCGGGGACAGACACAGAGTGAATCTCCCTCCAAAACGTCACATCACACACTCCGGGGGTCAGACACAGAGTGATTATTCCTCTACTCCATCCCATCACACACGCCCGGGGTCAGTCACAGAGTAAAACTCCCTCCACACCGTCTCAACACACACTCCCGGGTCAGACACAGAGCGATTATTCCTCTACACGGTCCGATCAAACACTCCCGGAGTCAGACACAGAGTGAATTTCAGTCCAGACCGTCCCAACACACACTCCCGGGGTCAGACACATAGTGATTATTCCTCTGCACGGTCCATTCAAACACTCCCGGGGTCAGACACAGAGTGATTATTCCTCTACACGGTCCCATCGAACTCTCCCGGGATCAGACACAGACTGAATCTCCCTCCAAAACGTCACATCACTCACTCCCGGGGTCAGACACAGAGTGATTATTTCTCTACACGGTCCATTCAAACACTCCCGGGGTCAGACACAGGGCGATTATTACTCTACACGATCCTATCATACACTCCCGGGGTCAGACACAGAGTGATCATTCCTCTGCACGGTCCCATCACGCACGCACGGGTTCAGACACAGAGTGAAACTCCGTCCACACTGTCCCATCACACACACCCGTTGTCAGACGCAGAGTGAATCTCCCTTTACACCGCCCATCACACACTCCCTGAGTCAGACACAGAGTGAATCTCCCTCAACACCGTCCCATCACACACTCCCGGGGTCAGACACAGAGAGAATCTCCCTCCACACCGTCCCATCACACACTCCCGGTATCAGACACAGTGTGATTAGTCCTCTCCACGGTCCCATCAAACACTCCCGGTGTCAGACACAGAGAGAATCTCCCTCCACACCGTACCATCACAAACTCCCGGGGACAGGAACAGAGTGATTATTCCTCTGCACGGTCCCATCACACAATCCCTTGGTCAGACACAGTGTGATTATTCCTCTACACGGTCCCATCAAACACTCCCGGGGTCAGACACAGAGTGAATCTCAATCCTCTCCGTCCCATCACACTCTCCCGGGGTCAGACACAGAGTGATTATTCCTCTACACGGTCCCATCAAACTCTCCCGGGATCAGACACAGACTGAATCTCCCTCCAAAACGTCACATCACACACTCCCGGGGTCAGACAGAGAGTGATTATTCCTCTACTCCATCCCATCACACACGCCCGGGGTCAGTCACAGAGTGAAACTCCCTCCACACCGTCCCAACACACACTCCCGGGTCAGACACAGAGCGATTATTCCTCTACACGGTCCGATCAAACACTCCCGGGGTCAGACACAGAGTGAATTTCAATCCACACCGTCCCAACACACACTCCCGGTGTCAGACACAGAGTGATTATTCCTCTGCACGGTCCCATCAAACACTCCCGCGGGTCAGACACATAGTGATTATTCCTCTACACGGTACCATCTAACATTCCCGGGGTCAGACACAGTGTGAATCTCAATCCACACCGTCCCATCACACTCTCCCCCGGGACAGACACAGAGTGATTATTCCTCTACTCCATCCCATCACACACGCCCGGGGTCAGACACAGAGTGAATCTCAATCCTCTCCGTCCCATCACACTCTCCCGGGGTCAGACACAGAGTGAATCTCAATCCTCTCCGTCCCATCACACACTCCCGGGTCAGACACAGAGCGATTATTCCTCTACACGGTCCGATCAAACACTCCCGGGGTCAGACACAGAGTGAATTTCAATCCACACCGTCCCAACACACACTCCCGGTGTCAGACACAGAGTGATTATTCCTCTGCACGGTCCCATCAAACACTCCCGCGGGTCAGACACATAGTGATTATTCCTCTACACGGTACCATCTAACATTCCCGGGGTCAGACACAGTGTGAATCTCAATCCACACCGTCCCATCACACTCTCCCCCGGGACAGACACAGAGTGATTATTCCTCTACTCCATCCCATCACACACGCCCGGGGTCAGACACAGAGTGAATCTCAATCCTCTCCGTCCCATCACACTCTCCCGGGGTCAGACACAGAGTGAATCTCAATCCTCTCCGTCCCATCACACACTCCCGGGGACAGACACAGAGTGAATCTCCCTCCAAAACTTCACATCACACACTCCGGGGGTCAGACACAGAGTGATTATTCCTCTACTCCATCCCATCACACACGCCCGGGGTCAGACACAGAGTGAATCTCAATCCTCTCCCTCCCATCACACTCTCCCGGGGTCAGACACAGAGTGAATCTCAATCCTCTCCGTCACATCACACACTCCCGGGGACAGACACAGAGTGAATCTCCCTCCAAAACGTCACATCACACACTCCGGGGGTCAGACACAGAGTGATTATTCCTCTACTCCATCCCATCACACACGCCCGGGGTCAGACACAGAGTGAATCTCAATCCTCTCCGTCCCATCACACTCTCCCGGGGTCAGACACAGAGTGAATCTCAATCCTCTCCGTCCCATCACACACTCCCGGGGACAGACACAGAGTGAATCTCCCTCCAAAACGTCACATCACACACTCCGGGGGTCAGACACAGAGTGATTATTCCTCTACTCCATCCCATCACACACGCCCGGGGTCAGTCACAGAGTAAAACTCCCTCCACACCGTCTCAACACACACTCCCGGGTCAGACACAGAGCGATTATTCCTCTACACGGTCCGATCAAACACTCCCGGAGTCAGACACAGAGTGAATTTTTTTCCACACCGTCCCAACACACACTCCCGGGGTCAGACACATAGTGATTATTCCTCTGCACGGTCCATTCAAACACTCCCGGGGTCAGACACAGAGTGATTATTCCTCTACACGGTCCCATCGAACTCTCCCGGGATCAGACACAGACTGAATCTCCCTCCAAAACGTCACATCACACACTCCCGGGGTCAGACACAGAGTGATAATTTCTCTACACGGTCCATTCAAACACTCCCGGGGTCAGACACAGGGCGATTATTACTCTACACGATCCTATCATACACTCCCGGGGTCAGACACAGAGTGATCATTCCTCTGCACGGTCCCATCACGCACGCACGGGTTCAGACACAGAGTGAAACTCCGTCCACACTGTCCCATCACACACACCCGTTGTCAGACGCAGAGTGAATCTCCCTTTACACCGCCCATCACACACTCCCTGAGTCAGACACAGAGTGAATCTCCCTCAACACCGTCCCATCACACACTCCCGGGGTCAGACACAGAGAGAATCTCCCTCCACACCGTCCCATCACACACTCCCGGTATCAGACACAGTGTGATTAGTCCTCTCCACGGTCCCATCAAACACTCCCGGTGTCAGACACAGAGAGAATCTCCCTCCACACCGTACCATCACAAACTCCCGGGGACAGGAACAGAGTGATTATTCCTCTGCACGGTCCCATCAAACACTCCCGGGGGTCAGACACAGAGTGATTATTCCTCTACACGGTACCATCAAACACTCCCGGGGTCAGACACAGACTGAATCTCCCTCCACACCGTCCCATCACACAATCCCTTGGTCAGACACAGTGTGATTATTCCTCTACACGGTCCCATCAAACACTCCCGGGGTCAGACACAGAGTGAATCTCAATCCTCTCCGTCCCATCACACTCTCCCGGGGTCAGACACAGAGTGATTATTCCTCTACACGGTCCCATCAAACTCTCCCGGGATCAGACACAGACTGAATCTCCCTCCAAAACGTCACATCACACACTCCCGGGGTCAGACACAGAGTGATTATTCCTCTACTCCATCCCATCACACACGCCCGGGGTCAGTCACAGAGTGAAACTCCCTCCACACCGTCCCAACACACACTCCCGGGTCAGACACAGAGCGATTATTCCTCTACACGGTCCGATCAAACACTCCCGGGGTCAGACACAGAGTGAATTTCAATCCACACCGTCCCAACACACACTCCCGGTGTCAGACACAGAGTGATTATTCCTCTGCACGGTCCCATCAAACACTCCCGCGGGTCAGACACATAGTGATTATTCCTCTACACGGTACCATCTAACACTCCCGGGGTCAGACACAGTGTGAATCTCAATCCACACCGTCCCATCACACTCTCCCCCGGGACAGACACAGAGTGATTATTCCTCTACACGGTACCATGAAACACTCCCGGGGTCAGACACAGACTGAATCTCCCTCCACACCGTCCCATCACACAATCCCTTGGTCAGACACAGAGAGATTTTTCCTCTACACGGTCCCATCAAACACTCCCGGGATCAGACACAGAGTGAATCTCAATCCTCTCCGTCCCATCACACTCTCCCGGGGTCAGACACAGAGTGAATCTCAATCCGCTCCGTCCCATCACACACTCCCGGGGAAAGACACAGAGTGAATCTCCCTCCAAAACGTCACATCACACACTCCGGGGGTCAGACACAGAGTGATTATTCCTCTACTCCATCCCATCACACACGCCCGGGGTCAGACACAGAGTGAATCTCAATCCTCTCCGTCCCATCACACTCTCCCGGGGTCAGACACAGAGTGAATCTCAATCCTCTCCGTCCCATCACACACTCCCGGGGACAGACCCAGAGTGAATCTCCCTCCAAAACGTCACATCACACACTCCGGGGGTCAGACACAGAGTGATTATTCCTCTACTCCATCCCATCACACACGCCCGGGGTCAGACACAGAGTGAATCTCAATCCTCTCCCTCCCATCACACTCTCCCGGGGTCAGACACAGAGTGAATCTCAATCCTCTCCGTCACATCACACACTCCCGGGGACAGACACAGAGTGAATCTCCCTCCAAAACGTCACATCACACACTCCGGGGGTCAGACACAGAGTGATTATTCCTCTACTCCATCCCATCACACACGCCCGGGGTCAGACACAGAGTGAATCTCAATCCTCTCCGTCCCATCACACTCTCCCGGGGTCAGACACAGAGTGAATCTCAATCCTCTTCGTCCCATCACACACTCCCGGGGACAGACACAGAGTGAATCTCCCTCCAAAACGTCACATCACACACTCCGGGGGTCAGACACTGAGTGATTATTCCTCTTCTCCATCCCATCACACACGCCCGGGGTCAGTCACAGAGTAAAACTCCCTCCACACCGTCTCAACACACACTCCCGGGTCAGACACAGAGCGATTATTCCTCTACACGGTCCGATCAAGCACTCCCGGAGTCAGACACAGAGTGAATTTCAATCCACACAGTCCCAACACACACTCCCGGGGTCAGACACATAGTGATTATTCCTCTGCACGGTCCATTCAAACACTCCCGGGGTCAGACACAGAGTGATTATTACTCTACACGGTCACATCACACACGCCCGGGGTCAGACACAGAGTGATTATTCCTCTACACGGTCCCATCGAACTCTCCCGGGATCAGACACAGACTGAATCTCCCTCCAAAACGTCACATCACACACTCCCGGGGTCAGACACAGAGTGATTATTTCTCTAAACGGTCCATTCAAACACTCCCGGGGTCAGACACAGGGCGATTATTACTCTACACGATCCTATCATACACTGCCGGGGTCGGACACAGAGTTATCATTCCTCTGCACGGTCCCATCACACACGCACGGGTTCAGACACAGAGTGAAACTCCCTCCACACTGTCCAATCACACACACCCGTTGTCAGACGCAGAGTGAATCTCCCTTTACACCGCCCATCACACACTCCCTGAGTCAGACACAGAGTGAATCTCCCTCAACACCGTCCCATCACACACTCCCGGGGTCAGACACAGAGAGAATCTCCCTCCACACCGTCCCATCACACACTCCCGGTATCAGACACAGAGTGATTATTCCTCTGCACGGTCCCATCAAACACTCCCGCGGGTCAGACACATAGTGATTATTCCTCTACACGGTACCATCAAACACTCCCGGGGTCAGACACAGACTGAATCTCCCTCCACACCGTACCATCACAAACTCCCGGGGACAGGAACAGAGTGATTATTCCTCTGCACGGTCCCATCAAACACTCCCGGGGGTCAGACACAGAGTGATTATTCCTCTACACGGTACCATCAAACACTCCCGGGGTCAGACACAGACTGAATCTCCCTCCACACCGTCCCATCACACAATCCCTTGGTCAGAGACAGAGTGATTATTCCTCTACACGGTCCCATCAAACACTCCCGGGGTCAGACACAGAGTGAATCTCAATCCTCTCCGTCCCATCACACTCTCCCGGGGTCAGACACAGAGTGATTATTCCTCTACACGGTCCCATCAAACTCTCCCGGGATCAGACACAGACTGAATCTCCATCCAAAACGTCACATCACACACTCCCGGGGTCAGACACAGAGCGATGATTCCTCTACTCCATCCCATCACACACGACCGGGGTCAGTCACAGAGTGAAGCTTCCTCCACACCGTCCCAACACACACTCCCGCGTCAGACACAGAGCGATTATTCCTCTACACGGTCCGATCAAACACTCCCGGGGTCAGACACAGAGTGAATTTCAATCCACACCGTCCCAACACACACTCCCGGTGTCAGACACAGAGTGATTATTCCTCTGCACGGTCCCATCAAACACTCCCGCGGGTCAGACACATAGTGATTATTCCTCTACACGGTACCATCTAACACTCCCGGGGTCAGACACAGAGTGAATCTCAATCCACACCGTCCCATCACACTCTCCCCCGGGTCAGACACAGAGTGATTATTCCTCTACACGGTCCATTCAAACTCTCCGGGATCAGACAGAGACTGAGTCTCCCTCCAAAACGTCACATCACACACTCACGGGGTCAGACACAGAGTGATTATTCCTCTACTCCATCCCATCACACACGCCCGGGGTCAGTCACAGAGTGAAAGTCCCTTACACCGTCCCAACACACACTCCCGGATCAGACACAGAGCGATTATTCCTCTACACGGTCCGATCAAAAACTCCCGGGGTCAGACACAGAGTGAATTTCAATCCACACCGTCCCAACACACACTCCCGGGGTCAGACACAGAGTGATTATTCCTCTGCACGGTCCCATCAAACACTCCCGCGGGTCAGACACATAGTGATTATTCCTCTACACGGTACCATCTAACACTCCCGGGGTCAGACACAGAGTGAATCTCAATCCACACCGTCCCATCACACTCTCCCCGGGGCAGACACAGAGTGATTATTCCTCTACACGGTCCATTCAAACACTCCCGGGGTCAGACACAGAGTGATTATTACTCTACACGGTCCCTTCAAACACTCCCGTGGTCAGACACAGAGTGATTATTCCTCTACACGGTCCGATCAAACTCTCCCGGGATCAGACACAGACTGAATCTCCCTCCAAAACTTCACATCACACACTCCCGGGGTCAGACACAGAGTGATTATTCCTCTACTCCATCCCATCTCACACGCCCGGGGTCAGTCCCAGAGTGAAAGTCCCTTACACCGTCCCAACACACACTCCCGGATCAGACACAGAGCGATTATTCCTCTACACGGTCCGATCAAAAACTCCCGGGGTCAGAAACAGAGTGAATTTCAATCCACACCGTCCCAACACACACTCCCGGGTTCAGACACAGAGTGATTATTCCTCTGCACGGTCCCATCAAACACTCCCGCGGGTCAGACACATAGTGATTATTCCTCTACACGGTACCATCTAACACTCCCGGGGTCAGACACAGAGTGAATCTCAATCCACACCGTCCCATCACACTCTCCCCGGGTCAGACACATAGTGATTATTCCTCTACACGGTACCATCTAACACTCCCGGGGTCAGACACAGAGTGAATCTCAATCCACACCGTCCCATCACACTCTCCCCGGGGCAGACACAGAGTGATTATTCCTCTACACGGTCCATTCAAACACTCCCGGGGTCAGACACAGAGTGATTATTCCTCTACACGGTACCATCTAACACTCCCGGGGTCAGACACAGAGTGAATCTCAATCCACACCGTCCCATCACACTCTCCCCGGGGCAGACACAGAGTGATTATTCCTCTACACGGTCCATTCAAACACTCCCGGGGTCAGACACAGAGTGATTATTACTCTACACGGTCCCTTCAAACACTCCCGTGGTCAGACACAGAGTGATTATTCCTCTACACGGTCCCATCAAACTCTCCCGGGATCAGACACAGACTGAATCTGCCTCCAAAACGTCACATCACACACTCCCGGGGTCAGACACGGAGTGATTATTACTCTACACGGTCCCATCAAACACACCCGGGGTCAGACACAGAGTGATTATTCCTCTACACGGTCCATTCAAACACTCCCGGTGTCAGACACAGGGTGATTATTACTCTACACGGTCCCATCATACACTCCCGGGGTCAGACACATTGTGATCATTCCTCTACACGGTCCCATCACACACGCACGGGGTCAGACACAGAGTGAAACTCCCTCCACACTGTCCCATCACACACTCCCGTTGTCAGACGCAGAGTGAATCTCCCTCTACACCGCCCATCACACACTCCCAGAGTCAGACACAGAGTGAATCTCCCTCAACACCATCCCATCACACTCTCCCGGGGTCAGACACAGAGAGAATCTCCCTCCACACCGTCCCATCACACACTCCCAGGGTCAGACACAGAGTGATTATTCCTCTCCACGGTCCCATCTAACACTCCCGGTGTCAGACACAGAGAGAATCTCCCTCCACACCGTACCATCACACACTCCCGGGGACAGGAACAGAGTGATTATTCCTATACACGGTACCATCAAACACTCCCGGGGTCAGACACAGAGTGAATCTCCCTCCACACCGTCCCATCACACACTCCTGTGGTCAGACACAGAGTGATTATTCCTCTACACGGTACCATCAAACTCTCCCGGGGTCAGACACAGACTGACTCTCCCTCCACACCGTCCCATCACACAATCCCTTGGTCAGACACAGAGAGATTATTCCTCTGCACGGTCCCATCAAACTCTCCCGGGGTCAGACACAGAGTGATTCTCAATCCTTTCCGTCCCATCACACTCTCCCGGGGTCAGACACAGAGTGATTATTCCTCTACACGGTCCCATCAAACACTCCCGTGGTCAGACACAGAGTGATTATTCCTCTACAAGGTCCCATCAAACAATCCCGGGGTCAGACACAGAGTGAATCTCCCTCCACACGGTCCCATCACACCCTCCCGGGGTCAGACACAGAGTGATTATTTCTCTACTCGGTCCCATCACATACGCCCGGGCTCAGTCACAGAGTTAATTTCAATCCACACGGTCCCATCACACCCTCCCGGGGTCAGACACAGAGTGATTATTCCTCTACTCGGTCCCATCACAGACGCCCGGGGTCAGTCACAGAGTTAATTTCAATCCACACCGTCCCAACACACACTCCCGGGGTCAGACACAGAGTGATTATTCCTCTGCACGGTCCCATCAAACACTCCCGGGGGTCAGACACATAGTGATTATTCCTCTACACGGTACCATCTAAAACTCCCGGGGTCAGACACAGAGAGAATCTCCCTCCACACCGTCGCATCACACTCTCCCTGGGTCAGACACAGAGTGATTATTCCTCTACACGGTCCATTCAAACACTCCCTGGGTCAGACACAGAGTGATTATTACTCTACACGGTCCCATCACACACTCCCGGGGTCAGACACAGAGTGATTATTCCTCTCCACGGTCCCATCAAACACTCCCGGTGTCAGACACAGAGAGAATCTCCCTCCACACCGTACCATCACACACTCCCGGGGACAGGAACAGAGTGATTATTGCTCTGCACGGTACCATCAAACACTCCCGGGGTCAGACACAGAGTGAATCTCCCTCCACACCGTCCCATCACACACTCCTGTGGTCAGACACAGAGTGATTATTCCTCTACACGGTACCATCAAACTCTCCCGGGGTCAGACACAGACTGACTCTCCCTCCACACCGTCCCATCACACAATCCCTTGGTCAGACACAGAGAGATTATTCCTCTACACGGTCCCATCAAACTCTCCCGGGGTCAGACACAGAGTGATTCTCAATCCTTTCCGTCCCATCTCACTCTCCCGGGGTCAGACACAGAGAGAATCTCCCTCCACACGGTCCCATCACACCCTCCCTGGGTCAAACACAGAGTGATTATTCCTCTACTCGGTCCCATCACATACGCCCGGGCTCAGTCACAGAGTTAATTTCAATCCACACGGTCCCATCACACCCTCCCGGGGTCAGACACAGAGTGATTATTCCTCTACTCGGTCCCATCACAGACGCCCGGGGTCAGTCACAGAGTTAATTTCAATCCACACCGTCCCAACACACACTCCCGGGGTCAGACACAGAGTGATTATTCCTCTGCAGGGTCCCATCAAACACTCCCGGGGGTCAGACACATAGTGATTATTCCTCTACACGGTACCATCTAAAACTCCCGGGGTCAGACACAGAGAGAATCTCCCTCCACACCGTCGCATCACACTCTCCCTGGGTCAGACACAGAGTGATTATTCCTCTACACGGTCCATTCAAACACTCCCTGGGTCAGACACAGAGTGATTATTACTCTACACGGTCCCATCACACACTCCCGGGGTCAGACACAGAGTGATTATTCCTCTCCACGGTCCCATCAAACACTCCCGGTGTCAGACACAGAGAGAATCTCCCTCCACACCGTACCATCACACACTCCCGGGGACAGGAACAGAGTGATTATTGCTCTGCACGGTACCATCAAACACTCCCGGGGTCAGACACAGAGTGAATCTCCCTCCACACCGTCCCATCACACACTCCTGTGGTCAGACACAGAGTGATTATTCCTCTACACGGTACCATCAAACTCTCCCGGGGTCAGACACAGACTGACTCTCCCTCCACACCGTCCCATCACACAATCCCTTGGTCAGACACAGAGAGATTATTCCTCTACACGGTCCCATCAAACTCTCCCGGGGTCAGACACAGAGTGATTCTCAATCCTTTCCGTCCCATCTCACTCTCCCGGGGTCAGACACAGAGAGAATCTCCCTCCACACGGTCCCATCACACCCTCCCTGGGTCAAACACAGAGTGATTATTCCTCTACTCGGTCCCATCACATACGCCCGGGCTCAGTCACAGAGTTAATTTCAATCCACACGGTCCCATCACACCCTCCCGGGGTCAGACACAGAGTGATTATTCCTCTACTCGGTCCCATCACAGACGCCCGGGGTCAGTCACAGAGTTAATTTCAATCCACACCGTCCCAACACACACTCCCGGGGTCAGACACAGAGTGATTATTCCTCTGCAGGGTCCCATCAAACACTCCCGGGGGTCAGACACATAGTGATTATTCCTCTACACGGTACCATCTAAAACTCCCGGGGTCAGACACAGAGAGAATCTCCCTCCACACCGTCGCATCACACACTCCTGTGGTCAGACACAGAGTTATTGTTCCTCTACACGGTCCCATCAATCACTCCCGGGGTCAGACACAGAGTGAATCTCAATCCACACCGTTCCATCACACTCTCCCTGGGTCAGACACAGAGTGATTATTCCTCTACACGGTCCATTCAAACACTCCCGGGGTCAGACACAGAGCGATTATTCCTCTACACGGTCCGATCAAACACTCCCGGGGTCTGACACAGAGTGAATTTCAATCCACACCGTCCCAACACACACTCCCGGGGTCAGACACAGAGTGATTATTCCTCTGCACGGTCCCATCAAGCACTCCCGGGGGTCAGGCACATAGTGATTATTCCTCTACACAGTACCATCTAACACTCCCGTAGTCAGACACAGAGAGAATCTCCCTCCACATCGTCGCATCACACACTCCTGTGGTCAGACACAGAGTGATTATTCCTCTACACGGTACCATCAAACTCTCCCGGGGTCAGACACAGACTGACTCTCCCTCCACACCGTCCCATCACACAATCCCTTGGTCAGACACAGAGAGATTATTCCTCTACACGGTCCCATCAAACTCTCCCGGGGTCAGACACAGAGTGATTCTCAATCCTTTCCGTCCCATCTCACTCTCCCGGGGTCAGACACAGAGAGAATCTCCCTCCACACGGTCCCATCACACCCTCCCTGGGTCAAACACAGAGTGATTATTCCTCTACTCGGTCCCATCATATACGCCCGGGCTCAGTCACAGAGTTAATTTCAATCCACACGGTCCCATCACACCCTCCCGGGGTCAGACACAGAGTGATTATTCCTCTACTCGGTCCCATCACAGACGCCCGGGGTCAGTCACAGAGTTAATTTCAATCCACACCGTCCCAACACACACTCCCGGGGTCAGACACAGAGTGATTATTCCTCTGCAGGGTCCCATCAAACACTCCCGGGGGTCAGACACATAGTGATTATTCCTCTACACGGTACCATCTAAAACTCCCGGGGTCAGACACAGAGAGAATCTCCCTCCACACCGTCGCATCACACACTCCTGTGGTCAGACACAGAGTTATTGTTCCTCTACACGGTCCCATCAATCACTCCCGTGGTCAGACACAGAGTGAATCTCAATCCACACAGTTCCATCACACTCTCCCTGGGTCAGACACAGAGTGATTATTCCTCTACACGGTCCATTCAAACACTCCCGGGGTCAGACACAGAGCGATTATTCCTCTACACGGTCCGATCAAACACTCCCGGGGTCTGACACAGAGTGAATTTCAATCCACACCGTCCCAACACACACTCCCGGGGTCAGACACAGAGTGATTATTCCTCTGCACTGTCCCATCAAGCACTCCCGGGGGTCAGGCACATAGTGATTATTCCTCTACACAGTACCATCTAACACTCCCGTAGTCAGACGCAGAGAGAATCTCCCTCCACATCGTCGCATCACACACTCCTGTGGTCAGACACAGTGTGATTATTCCTCTACACGGTCCCAGCAAACACACCCGGGGTCAGTCACAGACTGAATCTCCCTCCACACCGTCCCATCACACAATCCCTTGGTCAGACACAGAGAGATTATTCCTCTACACGGTCCCATCAAACATTCCCAGGGTCAGACACAGAGTGAATCTCAATCCTCTCCGTCCCATCACACTCTCCCGGGGTCAGACACAGAGTGATTATTCCTCTACACGGTCCCATCAAACTCTACGGGATCAGACACAGACTGAGTCTCCCTCCAAAACGTCACATCACACACTCACGGGGTCAGACACAGAGTGATTATTCCTCTGCACGGTCCCATCAAACACTCCCGGGGGTGAGACACAGTGTGATTATTCCTCTACACGGTCCCAGCAAACACTCCCGGGGTCAGTCACAGACAGAATCTCCCTCCACACCGTCCCATCACACAATCCCTTGGTCAGACACAGAGAGATTATTCCTCTACACGGTCCCATCAAACACTCCCAGGGTCAGACACAGAGTGAGTCTCAATCCTCTCCGTCCCATCACACTCTCCCGGGGTCAGACACAGAGTGATTATTCCTTTACACGGTCCCATCAAACTCTCCGGGATCAGACACAGACTGAGTCTCCCTCCAAAACGTCACATCACACACTCACGTGGTCAGACACAGAGTGATTATTCCTCTACTCCATCCCATCACACACGCCCGGGGTCAGTCACAGAGTGAAAGTCCCTTACACCGTCCCAACACACACTCCCGGATCAGACACAGAGCGATTATTCCTCTACACGGTCCGATCAAACACTCCCGGGGTCAGACACAGAGTGAATTTCAATCCACACCGTCCCAACACACACTCCCGGGGTCAGACACAGAGTGATTATTCCTCTGCACGGTCCCATCAAACACTCCCGCGGGTCAGACACATAGTATTATTCCTCTACACTGTACCATCTAACACACCCGGGGTCAGACACAGAGTGAATCTCAATCCACACCGTCCCATCACACTCACCCCGGGGCAGACACAGAGTGATTATTCCTCTACACGGTCCATTCAAACACACCCAGGGTCAGACACAGAGTGAATCTCAATCCTCTCCGTCCCATCACACTCTCCCGGGGTCAGACACAGAGTGATTATTCCTCTACACGGTCCCATCAAACTCTCCGGGATCAGACACAGACTGAGTCTCCCTCCAAAACGTCACATCACACACTCACGGGGTCAGACACAGAGTGATTATTCCTCTACTCCATCCCATCACACACGCCCGGGGTCAGTCACAGAGTGAAAGTCCCTTACACCGTCCCAACACACACTCCCGGATCAGACACAGAGCGATTATTCCTCTACACGGTCCGATCAAACACTCCCGGGATCAGACACAGAGTGAATTTCAATCCACACCGTCCCAACACACACTCCCGGGGTCAGACACAGAGTGATTATTCCTCTGCACGGTCCCATCAAACACTCCCGCGGGTCAGACACATAGTATTATTCCTCTACACGGTACCATCTAACACACCCGGGGTCAGACACAGAGTGAATCTCAATCCACACCGTCCCATCACACTCTCCCCGGGGCAGACACAGAGTGATTATTCCTCTACACGGTCCATTCAAACACTCCCGGGGTCAGACACAGAGTGATTATTACTCTACACGGTCCCTTCAAACACTCCCGTGGTCAGACACAGAGTGATTATTCCTCTACACGGTCCCATCAAACTCTCCCGGGATCAGACACAGACTGAATCTCCCTCCAAAACGTCACATCACACACTCCCGGGGTCAGACACAGAGTGATTATTACTCTACACGGTCCCATCAAACACTCCCGGGGTCAGACACAGAGTGATTATTCCTCTACACGGTCCATTCAAACACTCCCGGTGTCAGACACAGGGTGATTATTACTCTACACGGTCCCATCATACACTCCCGGGGTCAGACACATAGTGATCATTCCTCTACACGGTCCCGTCACCCACGCACGGGGTCAGACACAGAGTGAAACTCCCTCCACCCTGTCCCATCACACACTCCCGTTGTCAGACGCAGAGTGAATCTCCCTCTACACCGCCCATCACACACTCCCAGAGTCAGACACAGAGTGAATCTCCCTCAACACCGTCCCAGCACACACTCCCGGGGTCAGACACAGAGAGAATCTCCCTCCACACCGTCCCATCACACACTCCCGGGGTCAGACACAGAGTGATTATTCCTCTCCACGGTCCCATCTAACACTCCCGGTGTCAGACACAGAGAGAATCTCCCTCCACACCGTACCATCACACACTCCCGGGGACAGGAACAGAGTGATTATTGCTCTGCACGGTCCCATCAAACACTCCCAGGGGTCAGACACAGAGTGATTATTCCTATACACGGTACCATCAAACACTCCCGGGGTCAGACACAGAGTGAATCTCCCTCCACACCGTCCCATCACACACTCCTGTGGTCAGATACAGAGTGATTATTCCTCTACACGGTACCATCAAACTCTCCCGGGGTCAGACACAGACTGACTCTCCCTCCACACCGTCCCATCACACAATCCCTTGGTCAGACACAGAGAGATTATTCCTCTGCACGGTCCCATCAAACTCTCCCGGGGTCAGACACAGAGTGATTCTCAATCCTTTCCGTCCCATCACACTCTCCCGGGGTCAGACACAGAGTGATTATTCCTCTACACGGTCCCATCAAACACTCCCGTGGTCACACACAGAGTGATTATTCCTCTACAAGGTCCCATCAAACAATCCCGGGGTCAGACACAGAGTGAATCTCCCTCCACACGGTCCCATCACACCCTCCCGGGGTCAGACACAGAGTGATTATTTCTCTACTCGGTCCCATCACATACGCCCGGGCTCAGTCACTGAGTTAATTTCAATCCACACCGTCCCAACACACACTCCCGGGGTCAGAAACAGAGCGATTATTCCTCTGCACGGTCCCATCAAACACTCCCGGGGGTCAGACACATAGTGATTATTCCTCTACACGGTACCATCTAAAACTCCCGGGGTCAGACACAGAGAGAATCTCCCTCCACACCGTCGCATCACACTCTCCCTGGGTCAGACACAGAGTGATTATTCCTCTACACGGTCCATTCAAACACTCCCTGGGTCAGACACAGAGTGATTATTACTCTACACGGTCCCATCAAACACTCCCGGGGTCAGACACAGAGTGATTATTCCTCTACACGGACCCATCAAACTCTCCCGGGGTCAGACACAGAGAGAATCTCCCTCCACACCGTCCCATCACACACTCCCGGGGTCAGACACAGAGTGATTATTCCTCTCCACGGTCCCATCAAACACTCCCGGTGTCAGACACAGAGAGAATCTCCCTCCACACCGTACCATCACACACTCCCGGGGACAGGAACAGAGTGATTATTGCTCTGCACGGTCCCATCAAACACTCCCGGGGTCAGACACAGAGTGAATCTCCCTCCACACCGTCCCATCACACACTCCTGTGGTCAGACACAGAGTGATTATTCCTCTATACGGTACCATCAAACTCTCCCGGGGTCAGACACAGACTGACTCTCCCTCCACACCGTCCCATCACACAATCACTTGTTCAGACACAGAGAGATTATTCCTCTACACGGTCCCATCAAACTCTCCCGGGGTCAGACACAGAGTGATTCTCAATCCTTTCCGTCCCATCTCACTCTCCCGGGGTCAGACACAGAGTGGTTATTCCTCTACACGGTCCCATCAAACACTCCCGTGGTCAGACACAGAGTGATTATTCCTCTAGAAGGTCCCATCAAACAATCCCGGGGTCAGACACAGAGTGAATCTCCCTCCACACGGTCCCATCACACCCTCCCGGGGTCAAACACAGAGTGATTATTCCTCTACTCGGTCCCATCACATACGCCTGGGCTCAGTCACAGAGTTAATTTCAATCCACACGGTCCCATCACACCCTCCCGGGGTCAGACACAGAGTGATTATTCCTCTACTCGGTCCCATCACAGACGCCCGGGGTCAGTCACAGAGTTAATTTCCATCCACACCGTCCCAACACACACTCCCGGGGTCAGACACAGAGTGATTATTCCTCTGCACGGTCCCATCAAACACTCCCGGGGGTCAGACACATAGTGATTATTCCTCTACACGGTACCATCTAAAACTCCCGGGGTCAGACACAGAGAGAATCTCCCTCCACACCGTCGCATCACACACTCCTGTGGTCAGACACAGAGTTATTGTTCCTCTACACGGTCCCATCAATCACTCCCGGGGTCAGACACAGAGTGAATCTCAATCCACACCGTTCCATCACACTCTCCCTGGGTCAGACACAGAGTGATTATTCCTCTACACGGTCCATTCAAACACTCCCGGGGTCAGACACAGAGTGATTATTACTCTACACGGTCCCATCAAACACTCCCGGGGTCAGACACAGAGTGATTATTCCTCTACACGGACCCATCAAACTCTCCCGGGGTCAGACACAGACTGAATCTCCCTCCAAAACGTCACATCACACACTCCCGGTGTCAGACACAGAGTGATTATTCCTCTACTCGGTCCCATCACACACGCCCGGTGTCAGTCACAGAGTGATTATTCTTCTACACGGTCCCATCAAACACTCCCCTGTTCAGACACAGAGTGAATTTCAATCCACACCGTCTCAACACACCCTCCCGGGGTCAGACACAGAGAGAATCTCCCTCCACACCGTCCCATCACACACTCCCGTGGTCAGACACAGAGTGATTATTCCTCTGCACGGTCCATTCAAACACTCCCGGGGTCAGACACAGAGTGATTATTACTCTACACAGTCCCATCAAACTCTCCCGGGGTCAGACACAGAGTGATCATTCCTCTACACGGTCCCATCACACACGCCCAGGTTCAGACACAGAGTGAAACTCCCTCCACACTGTCCCATCACATACTCCTGTGGTCAGAAACAGAGTGAATCTCCCTCTACACCGCCCATCACACACTCCCGGAGTCAGACACAGAGTGAATCTCCCTCAACACCGTCCCATCACACTCTCCCGGGTTCAGACACAGAGTGATTATTCCTCTGCACGGTCCCATCAAACACTCCCGGGGGTGAGACACAGAGTGATTATTCCTCTACACGGTACCATCAAACACTCCCGGGGTCAGACACAGAGTGAATTTCAAACCACACCGCCCCAACACACACTCCCGGGGTCAGACACAGAGTGAGTATTCCTCTACACGGTACCATCAAACACTCCCGGGGTCAGACACAGAGTGAATTTCAAACCACACCGCCCCAACACACACTCCCGGGGTCAGACACCGAGAGATTATTCCTCTACACGGTCCCATCAAACACTCCCGGGGGTCAGACACAGAGTGATTATTCCTCTACACGGTACCATCAAACACTCCCTGGGTCAGACACAGATTGAATTTCAGACCACACCGCCCCAACACACACTCCCGGGGTCAGACACCGAGAGATTATTCCTCTACACGGTACATTCAAACACTCCCGGGGTCAGACACACAGTGATTATTACTCTACACGGTCCCATCAAACACTCCCGAGGTCAGAGACAGGGTGATCTTTCCTCTACACGGTCCAATCACACACGTCCGGGGTTAGACAGAGAGTGATCATTCCTCTAGACGGTCCCATCACACACGCACGGGGTCAGACACAGAGTGATTATTCCTCTCCACGGCCCCATCAAACACTCCCGGTGTCAGACACAGAGAGAATCTCCCTCCACACCGTACCATCACACACTCCGGGGGACAGGAACAGAGTGATTATTCCTCTGCACGGTCCCATCAAACACTCCCCGGGGTCAGACACAGAGTGATTATTCCTCTACACGGTACCATCAAACACTCCCGGGGACAGACACAGAGTGAATCTCCCTCCACACCGTCCCAACACACACTCCTGTGGTCAGACACAGAGTGATTATTCCTCTACACGTTACCATCAAACACTCCCGGGGTCAGACACAGACTGAATCTCCCTCCACACCGTCCCATCACACAATCCCTTGGTCAGACACAGAGAAATTATTCCTCTACACGGTCCCATCAAACACTCCCTTGGTCAGACACAGAGTGAATCTCAATCCTTTCCGTCCCATCACACTCTCCCGGGGTCAGACACAGAGTGATTATTCCTCTACACGGTCCCATCAAACTATCCCGGGATCAGACACAGACTGAATCTCCCTCCAAAACGTCACATCACACACTCCCGGGATCAGACACAGAGTGATTATTCCTCTAATCCATCCCATCACACACGCCCGGGGTCAGTCACAGAGTGAAACTCCTTCCACACCGTCCCAACACACACTCCCGGGTCAGACACAGAGCGATTATTCCTCTACACGGTCCGATCAAACACTCCCGGGGTCAGACACAGAGTGAATCTCCCTCCACACCGTCCCATCACACAATCCCTTGGTCAGACACAGAGAGATTATTCCTCTACACGGTCCCATCAAACACTCCCTTGGTCAGACACAGAGTGAATCTCAATCCTTTCCGTCCCATCACACTCTCCCGGGGTCAGACACAGAGTGATTATTCCTCTACACGGTCCCATCAAACTATCCCGGGATCAGACACAGACTGAATCTCCCTCCAAAACGTCACATCACACACTCCCGGGATCAGACACAGAGTGATTATTCCTCTAATCCATCCCATCACACACGCCCGGGGTCAGTCACAGAGTGAAACTCCTTCCACACCGTCCCAACACACACTCCCGGGTCAGACACAGAGCGATTATTCCTCTACACTGTCCGATTAAACACTCCCGGGGTCAGACACAGAGTGAATTTCAATCCACACCGTCCCAACACACACTCCCGGGGTCAGACACAGAGTGATTATTCCTCTTCACGGTCCCATCAACTACTCCCGCGGGTCAGACACATAGTGATTATTCCTCTACACGGTACCATCTAGCACTCCCGGGGTCAGACACAGACTGAATCTCCCTTCAAAACGTCACATCACACACTCCCGGGGTCAGACACAGAGAGAATCTCCCTCCACACCGTCCCATCACACACTCCCGTGGTCAGACACAGAGTGATTATTCCTCTGCACGGTCCCATCAAACACTCCCGGGGGTGAGACACAGAGTGATTATTCCTCTACACGGTACCATCAAACACTCCCGGGGTCAGACACAGAGTGAATTTCAAACCACACCGCCCCAACACACAATCCCTTGGTCAGACACAGAGAGATTATCCCTCTGCACGGTCCCATCAAACTCTCCCGGGGTCAGACACAGAGTGATTCTCAATCATTTCCGTCCCATCACACTCTCCCGGGGTCAGACACAGAGTGATTATTCCTCTACACGGTCCCATCAAACACTCCCGTGGTCACACACAGAGTGATTATTCCTCTACAAGGTCCCATCAAACAATCCCGGGGTCAGACAGAGAGTGAATCTCCCTCCACACGGTCCCATCACACCCTCCCGGGGTCAGACACAGAGTGATTATTTCTCTACTCGGTCCCATCACATACGCCCGGGCTCAGTCACAGAGTTAATTTCAATCCACACGGTCCCATCACACCCTCCCGGGGTCAGACACAGAGTGATTATTCCTCTACTCGTTCCCATCACAGACGCCCGGGGTCAGTCACAGAGTTAATTTCAATCCACACCGTCCCAACACACACTCCCGGGGTCAGACACAGAGTGATTATTCCTCTGCACGGTCCCATCAAACACTCCCGGGGGTCAGACACATAGTGATTATTCCTCTACACGGTACCATCTAAAACTCCCGGGGTCAGACACAGAGAGAATCTCCCTCCACACCGTCGCATCACACTCTCCCTGGGTCAGACACAGAGTGATTATTCATCTACACGGTCCATTCAAACACTCCCTGGGTCAGACACAGAGTGATTATTACTCTACACGGTCCCATCAAACACTCCCGGGGTCAGACACAGAGTGATTATTCCTCTACACGGACGCATCAAACTCTCCCGGGGTCAGACACAGAGAGAATCTCCCTCCACACCGTCCCATCAAACTCTCCCGGGGTCAGACACAGAGTGATCATTCCTCTACACGGTCCCATCACACACGCCCAGGTTCAGACACAGAGTGAAACTCCCTCCACACTGTCCCATCACATACTCCTGTGGTCAGAAACAGAGTGAATCTCCCTCTACACCGCCCATCACACACTCCCGGAGTCAGACACAGAGTGAATCTCCCTCAACACCGTCCCATCACACTCTCCCGGGTTCAGACACAGAGTGATTATTCCTCTGTACGGTCCCATCAAACACTCCCGGGGGTGAGACACAGAGTGATTATTCCTCTACACGGTCCCATCAAACACTCCCTGGGTCAGACACAGAGTGAATCTCAATCCTTTCCGTCCCATCACACTCTCCCGGGGTCAGACACAGAGTGATTATTCCTCTACACGGTCCCATCAAACTATCCCGGGATCAGACACAGACTGAATCTCCCTCCAAAACGTCACATCACACACTCCCGGGATCAGACACAGAGTGATTATTCCTCTAATCCATCCCATCACACACGCCCGGGGTCAGTCACAGAGTGAAACTCCTTCCACACCGTCCCAACACACACTCCCGGGTCAGACACAGAGCGATTATTCCTCTACACGGTCCGATCAAACACTCCCGGGGTCAGACACAGAGTGAATTTCAATCCACACCGTCCCAACACACACTCCCGGGGTCAGACACAGAGTGATTATTCCTCTTCACGGTCCCATCAACTACTCCCGCGGGTCAGACACATAGTGATTATTCCTCTACACGGTACCATCTAACACTCCCGGGGTCAGACACAGACTGAATCTCCCTCCAAAACGTCACATCACACACTCCCGGGGTCAGACACAGAGAGAATCTCCCTCCCCACCGTCCCATCACACACTCCCGTGGTCAGACACAGAGTGATTATTCCTCTGCACGGTCCCATCAAACACTCCCGGGGGTGAGACACAGAGTGATTATTCCTCTACACGGTACCATCAAACACTCCCGGGGTCAGACACAGAGTGAATTTCAAACCACACCGCCCCAACACACACTCCCGGGGTCAGACACAGAGTGATTATTCCTCTACACGGTACCATCAAACACTCCCGGGGTCAGACACAGAGTGAATTTCAAACCACACCGCCCCAACACACAATCCCTTGGTCAGACACAGAGAGATTATCCCTCTGCACGGTCCCATCAAACTCTCCCGGGGTCAGACACAGAGTGATTCTCAATCCTTTCCGTCCCATCACACTCTCCCGGGGTCAGACACAGAGTGATTATTCCTCTACACGGTCCCATCAAACACTCCCGTGGTCACACACAGAGTGATTATTCCTCTACAAGGTCCCATCAAACAATCCCGGGGTCAGACAGAGAGTGAATCTCCCTCCACACGGTCCCATCACACCCTCCCGGGGTCAGACACAGAGTGATTATTTCTCTACTCGGTCCCATCACATACGCCCGGGCTCAGTCACAGAGTTAATTTCAATCCACACGGTCCCATCACACCCTCCCGGGGTCAGACACAGAGTGATTATTCCTCTACTCGTTCCCATCACAGACGCCCGGGGTCAGTCACAGAGTTAATTTCAATCCACACCGTCCCAACACACACTCCCGGGGTCAGACACAGAGTGATTATTCCTCTGCACGGTCCCATCAAACACTCCCGGGGGTCAGACACATAGTGATTATTCCTCTACACGGTACCATCTAAAACTCCCGGGGTCAGACACAGAGAGAATCTCCCTCCACACCGTCGCATCACACTCTCCCTGGGTCAGACACAGAGTGATTATTCATCTACACGGTCCATTCAAACACTCCCTGGGTCAGACACAGAGTGATTATTACTCTACACGGTCCCATCAAACACTCCCGGGGTCAGACACAGAGTGATTATTCCTCTACACGGACGCATCAAACTCTCCCGGGGTCAGACACAGAGAGAATCTCCCTCCACACCGTCCCATCAAAATCTCCCGGGGTCAGACACAGAGTGATCATTCCTCTACACGGTCCCATCACACACGCCCAGGTTCAGACACAGAGTGAAACTCCCTCCACACTGTCCCATCACATACTCCTGTGGTCAGAAACAGAGTGAATCTCCCTCTACACCGCCCATCACACACTCCCGGAGTCAGACACAGAGTGAATCTCCCTCAACACCGTCCCATCACACTCTCCCGGGTTCAGACACAGAGTGATTATTCCTCTGTACGGTCCCATCAAACACTCCCGGGGGTGAGACACAGAGTGATTATTCCTCTACACGGTACCATCAAACACTCCCGGGGTCAGACACAGAGTGAATTTCAAACCACACCGCCCCAACACACACTCCCGGGGTCAGACACAGAGTGAGTATTCCTCTACACGGTACCATCAAACACTCCCGGGGTCAGACACAGAGTGAATTTCAAACCACACCGCCCCAACACACACTCCCGGGGTCAGACACCGAGAGATTATTCCTCTACACGGTCCCATCAAACACTCCCGGGGGTCAGACACAGAGTGATTATTCCTCTACACGGTACCATCAAACACTCCCTGGGTCAGACACAGATTGAATTTCAGACCACACCGCCCCAACACACACTCCCGGGGTCAGACACCGAGAGATTATTCCTCTACACGGTACATTCAAACACTCCCGGGGTCAGACACACAGTGATTATTACTCTACACGGTCCCATCAAACACTCCCGAGGTCAGAGACAGGGTGATCTTTCCTCTACACGGTCCAATCACACACGTCCGGGGTTAGACAGAGAGTGATCATTCCTCTAGACGGTCCCATCACACACGCACGGGGTCAGACACAGAGTGATTATTCCTCTCCACGGCCCCATCAAACACTCCCGGTGTCAGACACAGAGAGAATCTCCCTCCACACCGTACCATCACACACTCCGGGGGACAGGAACAGAGTGATTATTCCTCTGCACGGTCCCATCAAACACTCCCCGGGGTCAGACACAGAGTGATTATTCCTCTACACGGTACCATCAAACACTCCCGGGGACAGACACAGAGTGAATCTCCCTCCACACCGTCCCATCACACACTCCTGTGGTCAGACACAGAGTGATTATTCCTCTACACGTTACCATCAAACACTCCCGGGGTCAGACACAGACTGAATCTCCCTCCACACCGTCCCATCACACAATCCCTTGGTCAGACACAGAGAGATTATTCCTCTACACGGTCCCATCAAACACTCCCTGGGTCAGACACAGAGTGAATCTCAATCCTTCCCGTCCCATCACACTCTCCCGGGGTCAGACACAGAGTGATTATTCCTCTACACGGTCCCATCAAACTATCCCGGGATCAGACACAGACTGAATATCCCTCCAAAACGTCACATCACACACTCCCGGGATCAGACACAGAGTGATTATTCCTCTAATCCATCCCATCACACACGCCCGGGGTCAGTCACAGAGTGAAACTCCTTCCACACCGTCCCAACACACACTCCCGGGTCAGACACAGAGCGATTATTCCTCTACACGGTCCGATCAAACACTCCCGGGGTCAGACACAGAGTGAATTTCAATCCACACCGTCCCAACACACACTCCCGGGGTCAGACACAGAGTGATTATTCCTCTTCACGGTCCCATCAACTACTCCCGCGGGTCAGACACATAGTGATTATTCCTCTACACGGTACCATCTAACACTCCCGGGGTCAGACACAGACTGAATCTCCCTCCAAAACGTCACATCACACACTCCCGGGGTCAGACACAGAGAGAATCTCCCTCCACACCGTCCCATCACACACTCCCGTGGTCAGACACAGAGTGATTATTCCTCTGCACGGTCCCATCAAACACTCCCGGGGGTGAGACACAGAGTGATTATTCCTCTACACGGTACCATCAAACACTCCCGGGGTCAGACACAGAGTGAATTTCAAACCACACCGCCCCAACACACACTCCCGGGGTCAGACACAGAGTGATTATTCCTCTACACGGTACCATCAAACACTCCCGGGGTCAGACACAGAGTGAATTTCAAACCACACCGCCCCAACACACAATCCCTTGGTCAGACACAGAGAGATTATCCCTCTGCACGGTCCCATCAAACTCTCCCGGGGTCAGACACAGAGTGATTCTCAATCCTTTCCGTCCCATCACACTCTCCCGGGGTCAGACACAGAGTGATTATTCCTCTACACGGTCCCATCAAACACTCCCGTGGTCACACACAGAGTGATTATTCCTCTACAAGGTCCCATCAAACAATCCCGGGGTCAGACAGAGAGTGAATCTCCCTCCACACGGTCCCATCACACCCTCCCGGGGTCAGACACAGAGTGATTATTTCTCTACTCGGTCCCATCACATACGCCCGGGCTCAGTCACAGAGTTAATTTCAATCTACACGGTCCCATCACACCCTCCCGGGGTCAGACACAGAGTGATTATTCCTCTACTCGTTCCCATCACAGACGCCCGGGGTCAGTCACAGAGTTAATTTCAATCCACACCGTCCCAACACACACTCCCGGGGTCAGACACAGAGTGATTATTCCTCTGCACGGTCCCATCAAACACTCCCGGGGGTCAGACACATAGTGATTATTCCTCTACACGGTACCATCTAAAACTCCCGGGGTCAGACACAGAGAGAATCTCCCTCCACACCGTCGCATCACACTCTCCCTGGGTCAGACACAGAGTGATTATTCCTCTACACGGTCCATTCAAACACTCCCTGGGTCAGACACAGAGTGATTATTACTCTACACGGTCCCATCAAACACTCCCGGGGTCAGACACAGAGTGATTATTCCTCTACACGGACGCATCAAACTCTCCCGGGGTCAGACACAGAGAGAATCTCCCTCCACACCGTCCCATCACACACTCCCGGGGTCAGACACAGAGTGATTATTCCTCTCCACGGTCCCATCAAACACTCCCGGTGTCAGACACAGAGAGAATCTCCCTCCACACCGTACCATCACACACTCCCGGGGACAGGAACAGAGTGATTATTGCTCTGCACGGTCCCATCAAACACTCCCAGGGGTCAGACACAGAGTGATTATTCCTATACATGGTACCATCAAACACTCCCGGGGTCAGACACAGAGTGAATCTCCCTCCACACCGTCCCATCACACACTCCTGTGCTCAGACACAGAGTGATTATTCCTCTACACGGTACCATCAAACTCTCCAGGGGTCAGACACAGACTGACGCTCCCTCCACACCGTCCCATCACACAATCCATTGGTCAGACACAGAGAGATTATTCCTCTACACGGTCCCATCAAACTCTCCCGGGGTCAGACACAGAGTGATTCTCAATCCTTTCCGTCCCATCTCACTCTCCCGGGGTCAGACACAGAGTGATTATTCCTCTACACGGTCCCATCAAACAATCCCGTGGTCAGACACAGAGTGATTATTCCTCTACAAGGTCCCATCAAACAATCCCGGGGTCAGACACAGAGTGAATCTCCCTCCACACGGTCCCATCACACCCTCCCGGGGTCAAACACAGAGTGATTATTCCTCTACTCGGTCCCATCACATACGCCCGGGCTCAGTCACAGAGTTAATTTCAATCCACACGGTCCCATCACACCCTCCCGGGGTCAGACACAGAGTGATTATTCCTCTACTCGGTCCCATCACAGACGCCCGGGGTCAGTCACAGAGTTAATTTCCATCCACACCGTCCCAACACACACTCCCGGGGTCAGACACAGAGTGATTATTCCTCTGCACGGCCCCATCAAACACTCCCGGGGGTCAGACACATAGTGATTATTCCTCTACACGGTACCATCTAAAACTCCCGGGGTCAGACACAGAGTGAATCTCCCTCCACACCGTCGCATCACACACTCCTGTGGTCAGACACAGAGTTATTGTTCCTCTACACGGTCCCATCAATCACTCCCGGGGTCAGACACAGAGTGAATCTCAATCCACACCGTTCCATCACACTCTCCCTGGGTCAGACACAGAGTGATTATTCCTCTACACGGTCCCATCACACACGCCCGGGGTCAGTCACAGAGTGATTATTCCTCTACACGGTCCCATCAAACACTCCCCTGTTCAGACACAGAGTGAATTTCAATCCACACCGTCTCAACACACACTCCCGGGGTCAGACACAGAGAGAATCTCCCTCCACACCGTCCCATCACACACTCCCGTGGTCAGACACAGAGTGATTATTCCTCTGCACGGTCCATTCAAACACTCCCGGGGTCAGACACAGAGTGATTATTAATCTACACAGTCCCATCAAACTCTCCCGGGGTCAGACACAGAGTGATCATTCCTCTACACGGTCCCATCACACACGCCCAGGTTCAGACACAGAGTGAAACTCCCTCCACACTGTCCCATCACATACTCCCGTGGTCAGAAACAGAGTGAATCTCCCTCTACACAGCCCATCACACACTCCCGGAGTCAGACACAGAGTGAATCTCCCTCAACACCGTCCCATCACACACTCCCGGGTTCAGACACAGAGTGATTATTCCTCTGCACGGTCCCATCAAACACTCCCGGGGGTGAGACACAGAGTGATTATTCCTCTACACGGTACCATCAAACACTCCCGGGGTCAGACACAGAGTGAATTTCAAACCACACCGCCCCAACACACAATCCCTTGGTCAGACACAGAGAGATTATTCCTCTGCACGGTCCCATCAAACTCTCCCGGGGTCAGACACAGAGTGATTCTCAATCCTTTCCGTCCCATCACACTCTCCCGGGGTCAGACACAGAGTGATTATTCCTCTACACGGTCCCATCAAACACTCCCGTGGTCACACACAGAGTGATTATTCCTCTACAAGGTCCCATCAAACAATCCCGGGGTCAGACACAGAGTGAATCTCCCTCCACAAGGTCCCATCACACCCTCCCGGGGTCAGACACAGAGTGATTATTCCTCTACACGGCCCCATCAAACACTCCCGGTGTCAGACACAGAGAGAATCTCCCTCCACACCGTACCATCACACACTCCGGGGGACAGGAACAGAGTGATTATTCCTCTGCACGGTCCCATCAAACACTCCCCGGGGTCAGACACAGAGTGATTATTCCTCTACACGGTACCATCAAACACTCCCGGGGACAGACACAGAGTGAATCTCCCTCCACACCGTCCCATCACACACTCCTGTGGTCAGACACAGAGTGATTATTCCTCTACACGTTACCCTCAAACACTCCCGGGGTCAGACACAGACTGAATCTCCCTCCGCACCGTCCCATCACACAATCCCTTGGTCAGACACAGAGAGATTATTCCTCTACACGGTCCCATCAAACACTCCCTGGGTCAGACACAGAGTGAATCTCAATCCTCTCCATCCCATCACACTCTCCCGGGGTCAGACACAGAGTGATTATTCCTCTACACGGTCCCATCAAACTATCCCGGGATCAGACACAGACTGAATCTCCCTCCAAAACGTCACATCACACACTCCCGGGATCAGACACAGAGTGATTATTCCTCTAATCCATCCCATCACACACGCCCGGGGTCAGTCACAGAGTGAAACTCCTTCCACACCGTCCCAACACACACTCCCGTGTCAGACCCAGAGCGATTATTCCTCTACACGGTCCGATCAAACACTCCCGGGGTCAGACACAGAGTGAATTTCAATCCACACCGTCCCAACACACACTCCCGGGGTCAGACACAGAGTGATTATTCCTCTTCACGGTCCCATCAACTACTCCCGCGGGTCAGACACATAGTGATTATTCCTCTACACGGTACCATCTAACACTCCCGGGGTCAGACACAGACTGAATCTCCCTCCAAAACGTCACATCACACACTCCCGGTGTCAGACACAGAGTGATTATTCCTCTACTCGGTCCCATCACACACGCCCGGGGTCAGTCACAGAGTGATTATTCCTCTACACGGTCCCATCAAACACTCCCCTGGTCAGACAGAGTGAATTTCAATCCACACCGTCTCAACACACACTCCCGGGGTCAGACACAGAGAGAATCTCCCTCCACACCGTCCCATCACACACTCCCGTGGTCAGACACAGAGTGATTATTCCTCTGCACGGTCCATTCAAACACTCCCGTGGTCAGTCACAGAGTGATTATTACTCTACACAGTCCCATCAAACTCTCCCGGGGTCAGACACAGAGTGATCATTCCTCTACACGGTCCCATCACACACGCGCAGGTTCAGACACAGTGTGAAACTCCCTCCACACTGTCCCATCACATACTCCCGTGGTCAGAAACAGAGTGAATCTCCCTCTACACCGCCCATCACACACTCCCGGAGTCAGACACAGAGTGAATCTCACTCAACATCGTCCCATCACACACTCCCGGGTTCAGACACAGAGTGATTATTCCTCTGCACGGACCCATCAAACACTCCCGGGGGTGAGACACAGAGTGATTATTCCTCTACACGGTACCATCAAACACTCCCGGGGTCAGACACAGAGTGAATTTCAAACCACACCGCCCCAACACACACTCCCGGGGTCAGACACAGAGTGATTATTCCTCTACACGGTACCATCAAACACTCCCGGGGTCAGACACAGAGTGAATTTCAAACCACACCGCCCCAACACACAATCCCTTGGTCAGACACAGCGAGATTATTCCTCTGCACGGTCCCATCTAAAACTCCCGGGGTCAGACACAGAGAGAATCTCCCTCCACACCGTCGCATCACACTCTCCCTGGGTCAGACACAGAGTGATTATTCCTCTACACGGTCCATTCAAACACTCCCTGGGTCAGACACAGAGTGATTATTACTCTACACGGTCCCATCAAACACTCCCGGGGTCAGACACAGAGTGATTATTCCTCTACACGGACCCATCAAACTCTCCCGGGGTCAGACACAGAGAGAATCTCCCTCCACACCGTCCCATCACACACTCCCGGGGTCAGACACAGAGTGATTATTCCTCTCCACGGTCCCATCAAACACTCCCGGTGTCAGACACAGAGAGAATCTCCCTCCACACCGTACCATCACACACTCCCGGGGACAGGAACAGAGTGATTATTGCTCTGCACGGTCCCATCAAACACTCCCAGGGGTCAGACACAGAGTGATTATTCCTATACATGGTACCATCAAACACTCCCGGGGTCAGACACAGAGTGAATCTCCCTCCACACCGTCCCATCACACACTCCTGTGGTCAGACACAGAGTGATTATTCCTCTACACGGTACCATCAAACTCTCCCGGGGTCAGACACAGACTGACTCTCCCTCCACACCGTCCCATCACACAATCCATTGGTCAGACACAGAGAGATTATTCCTCTACACGGTCCCATCAAACACTCCCGGGGGTCAGACACATAGTGATTATTCCTCTACACGGTACCATCTAAAACTCCCGGGGTCAGACACAGAGAGAATCTCCCTCCACACCGTCTCATCACACACTCCTGTGGTCAGACACAGAGTTATTGTTCCTCTACACGGTCCCATCAATCAATCCCGGGGTCAGTCACAGAGTGAATCTCAATCCACACCGTTCCATCACACTCTCCCTGGGTCAGACACAGAGTGATTATTCCTCTACACGGTCCATTCAAACACTCCCGGGGTCAGACACAGAGTGATTATTACTCTACACGGTCCCATCAAACACTCCCGGGGTCAGACACAGAGTGATTATTCCTCTACACGGACCCATCAAACTCTCCCGGGGTCAGACACAGACTGAATCTCCCTCCAAAACGTCACATCACACACTCCCGGTGTCAGACACAGAGTGATTATTCCTCTACTCGGTCCCATCACACACGCCCGGGGTCAGTCACAGAGTGATTATTCCTCTACACGGTCCCATCAAACACTCCCTTGTTCAGACACAGAGTGAATTTCAATCCACACCGTCTCAACACACACTCCCGGGGTCAGACACAGAGAGAATCTCCCTCCACACCGTCCCATCACACACTCCCGTGGTCAGACACAGAGTGATTATTCCTCTGCACGGTCCATTCAAACACTCCCGGGGTCAGACACAGAGTGATTATTACTCTACACAGTCCCATCAAACTCTCCCGGGGTCAGACACAGAGTGATCATTCCTCTACACGATCCCATCACACACGCCCAGGTTCAGACACAGAGTGAAACTCCCTCCACACTGTCCCATCACATACTCCCGTGGTCAGAAACAGAGTGAATCTCCCTCAACACCGTCCCATCACACACTCCCGGGTTCAGACAAAGAGTGATTATTCCTCTGCACGGTCCCATCAAACACTCCCGGGGGAGAGACACAGAGTGATTATTCCTCTACACGGTACCATCAAAAACTCCCGGGGTCGGACACAGAGTGAATTTCAAACCACACCGCCCCAACACACACTCCCGGGGTCAGACACAGAGTGAGTATTCCTCTACACGGTAACATCAAACACTCCCGGGGTCAGACACAGAGTGAATTTCAAACCACACCGCCCCAACACACACTCCCGGGGTCAGACACCGAGAGATTATTCCTCTACACGGTCCCATCAAACACTCCCGGGGGTCAGACACAGAGTGATTATTCCTCTACACGGTACCATCAAACACTTCCTGGGTCAGACACAGAGTGAATTTCAGACCACACCGCCCCAACACACACTCCCTGGGTCAGACACCGAGAGATTATTCCTCTACACGGTACATTCAAACACTCCCGGGGTCAGACACACAGTGATTATTACTCTACACGGTCCCATCAAACACTCCCGGGGTCAGACACAGAGAGAATCTCCCTCCACACCGTACCATCACACACTCCGGGGGACAGGAACAGAGTGATTATTCCTCTGCACGGTCCCATCAAACACTCCCCGGGGTCAGACACAGAGTGATTATTCCTCTACACGGTACCATCAAACACTCCCGGGGACAGACACAGAGTGAATCTCCCTCCACACCGTCCCATCACACACTCCTGTGGTCAGACACAGAGTGATTATTCCTCTACACGTTACCATCAAACACTCCCGGGGTCAGACACAGACTGAATCTCCCTCCACACCGTCCCATCACACAATCCCTTGGTCAGACACAGAGAGATTATTCCTCTACACGGTCCCATCAAACACTCCCGGGGTCAGACACAGAGTGAATTTCAAACCACACCGCCCCAACACACACTCCCGGGGTCAGACACAGAGTGATTATTCCTCTACACGGTACCATCAAACACTCCCGGGGTCAGACACAGAGTGAATTTCAAACCACACCGCCCCAACACACAATCCCTTGGTCAGACACAGCGAGATTATTCCTCTGCACGGTCCCATCTAAAACTCCCGGGGTCAGACACAGAGAGAATCTCCCTCCACACCGTCGCATCACACTCTCCCTGGGTCAGACACAGAGTGATTATTCCTCTACACGGTCCATTCAAACACTCCCTGGGTCAGACACAGAGTGATTATTACTCTACACGGTCCCATCAAACACTCCCGGGGTCAGACACAGAGTGATTATTCCTCTACACGGACCCATCAAACTCTCCCGGGGTCAGACACAGAGAGAATCTCCCTCCACACCGTCCCATCACACACTCCCGGGGTCAGACACAGAGTGATTATTCCTCTCCACGGTCCCATCAAACACTCCCGGTGTCAGACACAGAGAGAATCTCCCTCCACACCGTACCATCACACACTCCCGGGGACAGGAACAGAGTGATTATTGCTCTGCACGGTCCCATCAAACACTCCCAGGGGTCAGACACAGAGTGATTATTCCTATACATGGTACCATCAAACACTCCCGGGGTCAGACACAGAGTGAATCTCCCTCCACACCGTCCCATCACACACTCCTGTGGTCAGACACAGAGTGATTATTCCTCTACACGGTACCATCAAACTCTCCCGGGGTCAGACACAGACTGACTCTCCCTCCACACCGTCCCATCACACAATCCATTGGTCAGACACAGAGAGATTATTCCTCTACACGGTCCCATCAAACTCTCCCGGGGTCAGACACACAGTGATTCTCAATCCTTTCCGTCCCATCTCACTCTCCCGGGGTCAGACACAGAGTGATTATTCCTCTACACGGTCCCATCAAACACTCCCGTGGTCAGACACAGAGTGATTATTCCTCTACAAGGTCCCATCAAACAATCCCGGGGTCAGACACAGAGTGAATCTCCCTCCACACGGTCCCATCACACACTACCGGGGTCAAACACAGAGTGATTATTCCTCTACTCGGTCCCATCACATACGCCCGGGCTCAGTCACAGAGTTAATTTCAATCCACACGGTCCCATCACACCCTCCCGGGGTCAGACACAGAGTGATTATTCCTCTACTCGGTCCCATCACAGACGCCCGGGGTCAGTCACAGAGTTAATTTCCATCCACACCGTCCCAACACACACTCCCGGGGTCAGACACAGAGTGATTATTCCTCTGCACGGTCCCATCAAACACTCCCGGGGGTCAGACACATAGTGATTATTCCTCTACACGGTACCATCTAAAACTCCCGGGGTCAGACACAGAGAGAATCTCCCTCCACACCGTCTCATCACACACTCCTGTGGTCAGACACAGAGTTATTGTTCCTCTACACGGTCCCATCAATCAATCCCGGGGTCAGACACAGAGTGAATCTCAATCCACACCGTTCCATCACACTCTCCCTGGGTCAGACACAGAGTGATTATTCCTCTACACGGTCCATTCAAACACTCCCGGGGTCAGACACAGAGTGATTATTACTCTACACGGTCCCATCAAACACTCCCGGGGTCAGACACAGAGTGATTATTCCTCTACACGGACCCATCAAACTCTCCCGGGGTCAGACACAGACTGAATCTCCCTCCAAAACGTCACATCACACACTCCCGGTGTCAGACACAGAGTGATTATTCCTCTACTCGGTCCCATCACACACGCCCGGGGTCAGTCACAGAGTGATTATTCCTCTACACGGTCCCATCAAACACTCCCTTGTTCAGACACAGAGTGAATTTCAATCCACACCGTCTCAACACACACTCCCGGGGTCAGACACAGAGAGAATCTCCCTCCACACCGTCCCATCACACACTCCCGTGGTCAGACACAGAGTGATTATTCCTCTGCACGGTCCATTCAAACACTCCCGGGGTCAGACACAGAGTGATTATTACTCTACACAGTCCCATCAAACTCTCCCGGGGTCAGACACAGAGTGATCATTCCTCTACACGATCCCATCACACACGCCCAGGTTCAGACACAGAGTGAAACTCCCTCCACACTGTCCCATCACATACTCCCGTGGTCAGAAACAGAGTGAATCTCCCTCAACACCGTCCCATCACACACTCCCGGGTTCAGACAAAGAGTGATTATTCCTCTGCACGGTCCCATCAAACACTCCCGGGGGAGAGACACAGAGTGATTATTCCTCTACACGGTACCATCAAAAACTCCCGGGGTCGGACACAGAGTGAATTTCAAACCACACCGCCCCAACACACACTCCCGGGGTCAGACACAGAGTGAGTATTCCTCTACACGGTAACATCAAACACTCCCGGGGTCAGACACAGAGTGAATTTCAAACCACACCGCCCCAACACACACTCCCGGGGTCAGACACCGAGAGATTATTCCTCTACACGGTCCCATCAAACACTCCCGGGGGTCAGACACAGAGTGATTATTCCTCTACACGGTACCATCAAACACTTCCTGGGTCAGACACAGAGTGAATTTCAGACCACACCGCCCCAACACACACTCCCTGGGTCAGACACCGAGAGATTATTCCTCTACACGGTACATTCAAACACTCCCGGGGTCAGACACACAGTGATTATTACTCTACACGGTCCCATCAAACACTCCCGGGGTCAGACACAGAGAGAATCTCCCTCCACACCGTACCATCACACACTCCGGGGGACAGGAACAGAGTGATTATTCCTCTGCACGGTCCCATCAAACACTCCCCGGGGTCAGACACAGAGTGATTATTCCTCTACACGGTACCATCAAACACTCCCGGGGACAGACACAGAGTGAATCTCCCTCCACACCGTCCCATCACACACTCCTGTGGTCAGACACAGAGTGATTATTCCTCTACACGTTACCATCAAACACTCCCGGGGTCAGACACAGACTGAATCTCCCTCCACACCGTCCCATCACACAATCCCTTGGTCAGACACAGAGAGATTATTCCTCTACACGGTCCCATCAAACACTCCCTGCGTCAGACACAGAGTGAATCTCAATCCTCTCCGTCCCAACACACACTCCCGGGTCAGACACAGAGCGATTATTCCTCTACACGGTCCGATCAAACACTCCCGGGGTCAGACACAGAGTGAATTTCAATCCACACCGTCTCAACACACACTTCCGGGGTCAGACACAGAGAGAATCTCCCTCCACACCGTCCCATCACACACTCCCGTGGTCAGACACAGAGTGATTATTCCTCTGCACGGTCCATTCAAACACTCCCGGGGTCAGTCACAGAGTGATTATTACTCTACACAGACCCATCAAACTCTCCCGGGGTCAGACACAGAGTGATCATTCCTCTACACGGTCCCATCACACACGCCCAGGTTCAGACACAGTGTGAAACTCCCTCCACACTGTCCCATCACATACTCCCGTGGTCAGAAACAGACTGAATCTCCCTCTACACCGCCCATCACACACTCCCGGAGTCAGACACAGAGTGAATCTCCCTCAACACCGTCCCATCACACACTCCCGGGGGTGAGACACAGAGTGATTATTCCTCTACACGGTACCATCAAACACTCCCGGGGTCAGACACAGAGTGAATTTCAAACCACACCGCCCCAACACACACTCCCGGGGTCAGACACAGAGTGATTATTCCTCTACACGGTACCATCAAACACTCCCGGGGTCAGACACAGAGTGAATTTCAAACCACACCGCCCCAACACACACTCCCGGGGTCAGACACCGAGAGATTATTCCTCTACACGGTCCCATCAAACACTCCCGGGGGTGAGACACAGAGTGATTATTCCTCTACACGGTACCATCAAACACTCCCGGGGTCAGACACAGAGTGAATTTCAAACCACACCGCCCCAACACACACACCCGGGGTCAGACACCGAGAGATTATTCCTCTACACGGTACATTCAAACACTCCCGGGGTCAGACACACAGTGATTATTACTCTACACGGTCCCATCAAACACTCCCGGGGTCAGACACAGAGTGATCTTTCCTCTACACGGTCCAATCACACACGTCCGGGGTTAGACAGAGAGTGATCATTCCTCTAGACGGTCCCATCACACACGCACGGGGTCAGACACAGAGTGATTATTCCTCTCCACGGCCCCATCAAACACTCCCGGTGTCAGACTCAGAGAGAACCTCCCTCAACACCGTACCATCACACACTCCGGGGGACAGGAACAGAGTGATTATTCCTCTGCACGGTCCCATCAAAAACTCCCTGTGGTCAGACACAGAGTGATTATTCCTCTACACGGTACCATCAAACACTCCCGGGGTCAGACACAGACTGAATCTCCCTCCACACCGTCCCATCACACAATCCCTTGGTCAGACACAGAGAGATTATTCCTCTACACGGTCCCATCAAACACTCCCTGGGTCAGACACAGAGTGAATCTCAATCCTCTCCGTCCCATCACACTCTCCCGGGGTCAGACACAGAGTGATTATTCCTCTACACGGTCCCATCAAACTATCCCGGGATCAGACACAGACTGAATCTCCCTCCAAAACGTCACATCACACACTCCCGGGATCAGACACAGAGTGATTATTCCTCTAATCCATCCCATCACACACGCCCGGGGTCAGTCACAGAGTGAAACTCCTTCCACACCGTCCCAACACACACTCCCGGGTCAGACACAGAGCGATTATTCCTCTACACGGTCCGATCAAACACTCCCGGGGTCAGACACAGAGTGAATATCAATCCACACCGTCCCAACACACACTCCCGGGGTCAGACACAGAGTGATTATTCCTCTTCACGGTCCCATCAAATACTCCCGCGGGTCAGACACATAGTGTTTATTCCTCTACACGGTACCATCTAACACTCCCGGGGTCAGACACAGACTGAATCTCCCTCCAAAACGTCACATCACACACTCCCGTGGTCAGACACAGAGAGAATCTCCCTCCACACCGTCCCATCACACACTCCCCTGGTCAGACACAGAGTGATTATTCCTCTGCACGGTCCCATCAAACACTCCCGGGGGTGTGACACTGAGTGATTATTCCTCTACACGGTACCATCAAACACTCCCGGGGTCAGACACAGAGTGATTATTCCTCTACACGGTACCATCAAACACTCCCGGGGTCAGACACAGAGTGAATTTCAAACCACACCGCCCCAACACACACTCCCGGGGTCAGACACCGAGAGATTATTCCTCTACACGGTCCCATCAAACACTCCCGGGGGTCAGACACAGAGTGATTATTCCTCTACACGGTACCATCAAACATTCGGTGGGTCAGACACAGAGTGAATTTCAAACCACACCGCCCCAACACACACTCCCGGGGTCAGACACCGAGAGATTATTCCTCTACACGGTACATTCAAACACTCCCGGGGTCAGACACACAGTGATTATTACTCTACACGGTCCCATCAAACACTCACGGGGTCAGACACAAAGTGATCTTTCCTCTACACGGTCCCATCTAACACTCGCGGGGTCAGACACAGACTGAATCTCCCTCCAAAACGTCACATCACACACTCCCGGTGTCAGCCACAGAGTGATTATTCCTCTACTCGGTCCCATCACACACGCCCGGGTGTCAGTCACAGAGTGATTATTCCTCTACACGGTCCCATCAAACACTCCCCTGGTCAGACACAGAGTGAATTTCAATCCACACCGTCTCAACACACACTCCCGGGGTCAGACACAGAGAGAATCTCCCTCCACACCGTCCCATCACACACTCCCGTGGTCAGACACAGAGTGATTATTCCTCTGCACGGTCCATTCAAACACTCCCGGGGTCAGTCACAGAGAGATTATTACTCTACACAGTCCCATCAAACTCTCCCGGGGTCAGACACAGAGTGATCATTCCTCTACACGGTCCCATCACACACGCCCAGGTTCAGACACAGTGTGAAACTCCCTCCACACTGTCCCATCACATACTCCCGTGGTCAGAAACAGACTGAATCTCCCTCTACACCGCCCATCACACACTCCCGGAGTCAGACACAGAGTGATTATTCCTCTGCACGGTCCCATCAAACACTCCCGGGGGTGAGACACAGAGTGATTATTCCTCTACACGGTACCATCAAACACTCCCGGGGTCGGACACAGAGTGAATTTCAAACCACACCGCCCCAACACACACTCCCGGGGTCAGACACAGAGTGATTATTCCTCTACACGGTACCATCAAACACTCCCGGGGTCAGACACAGAGTGAATTTCAAACCACTCCGCCCCAACACACACTCCCGGGGTCAGACACCGAGAGATTATTCCTCTACACGGTCCCATCAAACACTCCCGGGGGTCAGACACAGAGTGATTATTCCTCTACACGGTACCATCAAACATTCACTGGGTCAGACACAGAGTGAATTTCAAACCACACCGCCCCAACACACACACCCGGGGTCAGACACCGAGAGATTATTCCTCTACACGGTACATTCAAACACTCCCGGGGTCAGACACACAGTGATTATTACTCTACACGGTCCCATCAAACACTCCCGGGGTCAGACACAGAGTGATCTTTCCTCTACACGGTCCAATCACACACGTCCGGGGTTAGACAGAGAGTGATCATTCCTCTAGACGGTCCCATCACACACGCACGGGGTCAGACACAGAGTGATTATTCCTCTCCACGGCCCCATCAAACACTCCCGGTGTCAGACTCAGAGAGAATCTCCCTCAACACCGTACCATCACACACTCCGGGGGACAGGAACAGAGTGATTATTCCTCTGCACGGTCCCATCAAAAACTCCCTGGGGTCAGACACAGAGTGAATCTCCCTCCACACCGTCCCATCACGCACTCCTGTGGTCAGACACAGAGTGATTATTCCTCTACACGGTACATTCAAACACTCCCGGGGTCAGACACACAGTGATTATTACTGTACACGGTACCATCAAACACTCCCGGGGACAGACACAGACTGAATCTCCCTCAACACCGTCCCATCACACAATCCCTTGGTCAGACACAGAGAGATTATTCCTCTACACGGTCCCATCAAACACTCCCTGGGTCAGACACAGAGTGAACCTCAATCCTCTCCGTCCCATCACACTCTCCCGGGGTCAGACACAGAGTGATTATTCCTCTACACGGTCCCATCAAACTATCCCGGGATCAGACACAGACTGAATCTCCCTCCAAAACGTCACATCACACACTCCCGGGGTCAGACACAGAGTGATTATTCCTCTACTCCATCCCGGGGTCAGTCACAGAGTGAATCTCCCTCAACACCGTCCCATCACACACTCCCGGGTCAGACACAGAGCGATTATTCCTCTACACGGACCGATCAAACACTCCCGGGGTCAGACACAGAGTGAATTTCAATCCACACCGTCCCAACACACACTCCCGGGGTCAGACACAGAGTGATTATTCCTCTTCACGGTCCCATCAAATACTCCCGCGGGTCAGACACATAGTGATTATTCCTCTACGCGGTACCATCTAACACTCCCGGGGTCAGACACAGAGTGAATCTAAATCCACACCGTCCCATCACACTCTCCCCGGGTCAGACACAGAGCGATTATTCCTCTGCACGGTCCATTCAAACACTCCCGGTGTCAGACACAGAGTGATCATTCCTCTACACGGTCCCATCACACACGCCCAGGTTCAGACACAGAGTGAAACTCCCTCCACACTGTCCCATCACATACTCCCGTGGTCAGAAACAGAGTGAATCTCCCTCTTCACCGCCCATCACACACTCCAGGAGTCAGACACAGAGTGAATCTCCCTCAACACCGTCCCATCACACACTCCCGGGTTCAGACACAGAGTGATTATTCGTCTGCACGGTCCCATCAAACACTCCCGCGGACAGACACGGAGTGATTATTCCTCTACACGGTCCCATCAAACACTCCCGGGGGTGAGACAAAGAGTGATTATTCCTCTACACGGTACCATCAAACACTCCCGGGGTCAGACACAGAGTGAATTTCAAACCACACCGCCCCAACACACACTCCCGGGGTCAGACACAGAGTGATTATTCCTCTACACGGTACCATCAAACACTCCCGGGGTCAGACACAGAGTGAATATCAAACCACACCGCCCCAACACACACTCCCGGGGTCAGACACCGAGAGATTATTCCTCTGCACGGTCCCATCAAACACTCCCGGGGTCAGACACAGAGTGATCTTTCCTCTACACGGTCCAATCACACACGTCCGGGGTTAGATAGAGAGTGATCTTTCCTATACACGGTCCCATCTAACACTCCCGGGGTCAGACACAGACTGAATCTCCCTCCAAAACGTCACATCACACACTCCCGGTGTCAGACACAGAGTGATTATTCCTCTACTCGGTCCCATCACACACGCCCGGGTGTCAGTCACAGAGTGATTATTCCTCTACACGGTCCCATCAAACACTCCCCTGGTCAGACACAGAGTGAATTTCAATCCACACCGTCTCAACACACACTCCCGGGGTCAGACACAGAGAGAATCTCCCTCCACACCGTCCCATCACACACTCCCGTGGTCAGACACAGAGTGATTATTCCTCTGCACAGTCCATTCAAACACTCCCGGGGTCAGTCACAGAGTGATTATTACTCTACACAGTCCCATCAAACTCTCCCGGGGTCAGACACAGAGTGATCATTCCTCTACACGGTCCCATCACACACGCCCAGGTTCAGACACAGTGTGAAACTCCCTCCACACTGTCCCATCACATACTCCCGTGGTCAGAAACGGACTGAATCTCCCTCTACACCGCCCATCACACACTCCCGGAGTCAGACACAGAGTGAATCTCCCTCAACACCGTCCCATCACACACTCCCGGGTTCAGACACAGAGTGATTATTCCTCTGCACAGTCCCATCAAACACTCCCGGGGGTGAGACACAAAGTGATTATTCCTCTACACGGTACCATCAAACACTCCCGGGGTCAGACACAGAGTGAATTTCAAACCACACCGCCCCAACACACACTCCCGGGGTCAGACACCGAGAGATTATTCCTCTACACGGTCCCATCAAACACTCCCGGGGGTCAGACACAGAGTGATTATTCCTCTACACGGTACCATCAAACATTCCCTGGGTCAGACACAGAGTGAATTTCAAACCACACCGCCCCAACACACACACCCGGGGTCAGACACCGAGAGATTATTCCTCTACACGGTACATTCAAACACTCCCGGGGTCAGACACACAGTGATTATTACTCTACACGGTCCCATCAAACACTCCCGGGGTCAGACACAGAGTGATCTTTCCTCTACACGGTCCAATCACACACGTCCGGGGTTAGACAGAGAGTGATCATTCCTCTAGACGGTCCCATCACACACGCACGGGGTCAGACACAGAGTGATTATTCCTCTCCACGGCCCCATCAAACACTCCCGGTGTCAGACTCAGAGAGAATCTCCCTCAACACCGTACCATCACACACTCCGGGGGACAGGAACAGAGTGATTATTCCTCTGCACGGTCCCATCAAAAACTCCCTGGGGTCAGACACAGAGTGAATCTCCCTCCACACCGTCCCATCACACACTCCTGTGGTCAGACACAGAGTGATTATTCCTCTACACGGTACATTCAAACACTACCGGGGTCAGACACAGAGTGAACCTCAATCCTCTCCGTCCCATCACACTCTCCCGGGGTCAGACACAGAGTGATTATTCCTCTACACGGTCCCATCAAACTATCCCGGGATCAGACACAGACTGAATCTCCCTCCAAAACGTCACATCACACACTCCCGGGGTCAGACACAGAGTGATTATTCCTCTACTCCATCCCGGGGTCAGACACAGAGTGAATCTCCCTACACACCGTCCCATCACACACTCCTGTGGTCAGACACAGAGTGATTATTCCTCTACACGGTACATTCAAACACTACCGGGGTCAGACACACAGTGATTATTACTGTACACGGTACCATCAAACACTCCCGGGGACAGACAAAGACTGAATCTCCCTCAACACCGTCCCATCACACAATCCCTTGGTCAGACACAGAGAGATTATTCCTCTACACGGTCCCATCAAACACTCCCTGGGTCAGACACAGAGTGAACCTCAATCCTCTCCGTCCCATCACACTCTCCCGGGGTCAGACACAGAGTGATTATTCCTCTACACGGTCCCATCAAACTATCCCGGGATCAGACACAGACTGAATCTCCCTCCAAAACGTCACATCACACACTCCCGGGGTCAGACACAGAGTGATTATTCCTCTACTCCATCCCGGGGTCAGTCACAGAGTGAATCTCCCTCAACACCGTCCCATCACACACTCCCGGGTCAGACACAGAGCGATTATTCCTCTACACGGACCGATCAAACACTCCCGGGGTCAGACACAGAGTGAATTTCAATCCACACCGTCCCAACACACACTCCCGGGGTCAGACACAGAGTGATTATTCCTCTTCACGGTCCCATCAAATACTCCCGCGGGTCAGACACATAGTGATTATTCCTCTACACGGTACCATCTAACACTCCCGGGGTCAGACACAGAGTGAATCTCAATCCACACCGTCCCATCACACTCTCCCCGGGTCAGACACAGAGCGATTATTCCTCTGCACGGTCCATTCAAACACTCCCGGTGTCAGACACAGAGTGATCATTCCTCTACACGGTCCCATCACACACGCCCAGGTTCAGACACAGAGTGAAACTCCCTCCACACTGTCCCATCACATACTCCCGTGGTCAGAAACAGAGTGAATCTCCCTCTTCACCGCCCATCACACACTCCAGGAGTCAGACACAGAGTGAATCTCCCTCAACACCGTCCCATCACACACTCCCGGGTTCAGACACAGAGTGATTATTCGTCTGCACGGTCCCATCAAACACTCCCGCGGTCAGACACGGAGTGATTATTCCTCTACACGGTCCCATCAAACACTCCCGGGGGTGAGACAAAGAGTGATTATTCCTCTACACGGTACCATCAAACACTCCCGGGGTCAGACACAGAGTGAATTTCAAACCACACCGCCCCAACACACACTACCGGGGTCAGACACAGAGTGATTATTCCTCTACACGGTACCATCAAACACTCCCGGGGTCAGACACAGAGTGAATATCAAACCACACCGCCCCAACACACACTCCCGGGGTCAGACACCGAGAGATTATTCCTCTACACGGTCCCATCAAACACTCCCGGGGGTCAGACACAGTGTGATTATTCCTCTACACGGTACCATCAAACACTCCCGGGGTCAGACACAGAGTGAATTTCAAACCACACCGCCCCAACACACACTCCCGGGGTCAGACACCGAGAGATTATTCCTCTACACGGTCCATTCAAACACTCCCGGGGTCAGACACACAGTGATTATTACTCTACACGGTCCCATCAAACACTCCCGGGGTCAGACACAGAGTGATCTTTCCTCTACACGGTCCAATCACACACGTCCGGGGTTAGATAGAGAGTGATCTTTCCTCTACACGGTCCCATCTAACACTCCCGGGGTCAGACACAGACTGAATCTCCCTCCAAAACGTCACATCACACACTCCCGGTGTCAGCCACAGAGTGATTATTCCTCTACTCCGCCCCATCACACACTCCCGGGTGTCAGTCACAGAGTGATTATTCCTCTACACGGTCCCATCAAACACTCCCCTGGTCAGACACAGTGTGAATTTCAATCCACACCGTCTCAACACACACTCCCGGGGTCAGACACAGAGAGAATCTCCCTCCACACCGTCCCATCACACACTCCCGTGGTCAGACACAGAGTGATTATTCCTCTGCACGGTCCATTCAAACACTCCCGGGGTCAGTCACAGAGTGATTATTACTCTACACAGTCCCATCAAACTCTCCCGGGGTCAGACACAGAGTGATCATTCCTCCACACGGTCCCATCACACACGCCCAGGTTCAGACACAGTGTGAAACTCCCTCCACACTGTCCCATCACATACTCCCGTGGTCAGAAACAGACTGAATCTCCCTCTACACCGCCCATCACACACTCCCGGAGTCAGACACAGAGTGAATCTCCCTCAACACCGTCCCACCACACACTCCCGGGTTCAGACACAGAGTGATTATTCCTCTGCACGGTCCCATCAAACACTCCCGGGGGTGAGACACAAAGTGATTATTCCTCTACACGGTACCATCAAACACTCCCGGGGTCGGACACAGAGTGAATTTCAAACCACACCGCCCCAACACACACTCCCGGGGTCAGACACAGAGTGATTATTCCTCTACACGGTACCATCAAACACTCCCGGGGTCAGACACAGAGTGAATTTCAAACCAAACCGCCCCAACACACACTCCCGGGGTCAGACACCGAGAGATTATTCCTCTACACGGTCCCATCAAACACTCCCGGGGGTCAGACACAGAGTGATTATTCCTCTACACGGTACCATCAAACATTCCCTGGGTCAGACACAGAGTGAATTTCAAACCACACCGCCCCAACACACACACCCGGGGTCAGACACCGAGAGATTATTCCTCTACACGGTACATTCAAACACTCCCGGGGTCAGACACACAGTGATTATTACTCTACACGGTCCCATCAAACACTCCCGGGGTCAGACACAGAGTGATCTTTCCTCTACACGGTCCAATCACACACGTCCGGGGTTAGACAGAGAGTGATCATTCCTCTAGACGGTCCCATCACACACGCACGGGGTCAGACACAGAGTGATTATTCCTCTCCACGGCCCCATCAAACACTCCCGGTGTCAGACTCAGAGAGAATCTCCCTCAACACCGTACCATCACACACTCCGGGGGACAGGAACAGAGTGATTATTCCTCTGCACGGTCCCATCAAAAACTCCCTGGGGTCAGACACAGAGTGATTATTCCTCTACACGGTACCATCAAACACTCCCGGGGACAGACACAAGAGTGAATCTCCCTCCGCACCGTCCCATCACACACTCCTGTGGTCAGACACACAGTGATTATTACTGTACACGGTCCCATCAAACACTCCCGGGGTCAGACACAGAGTGATCTTTCCTCTACACGGTCCAATCACACACGTCCGGGGTTAGACAGAGAGTGATCATTCCTCTAGACGGTCCCATCACACACGCACGGGGTCAGACACAGAGTGATTATTCCTCTCCATGGCCCCATCAAATACTCCCGGTGTCAGACTCAGAGAGAATCTCCCTCCACACCGTACCATCACACACTCCGGGGGACAGGAACAGAGTGATTATTCCTCTGCACGGTCCCATCAAACACTCCCGGGGGTCAGACACAGAGTGATTATTCCTCTACACGGTACCATCAAACACTCCCGGGGACAGACACAGACTGAATCTCCCTCAACACCGTCCCATCACACAATCCCTTGGTCAGACACAGAGAGATTATTCCTCTACACGGTGCCATCAAACACTCCCTGGGTCAGACACAGAGTGAACCTCAATCCTCTCCGTCCCATCACACTCTCCCGGGGTCAGACACAGAGTGATTATTCCTCTACACGGTCCCATCAAACTATCCCGGGATCAGACACAGACTGAATCTCCCTCCAAAACGTCACATCACACACTCCCGGGGTCAGACACAGAGTGATTATTCCTCTACTCCATCCCGGGGTCAGTCACAGAGTGAATCTCCCTCAACACCGTCCCATCACACACTCCCGGGTCAGACACAGAGCGATTATTCCTCTACACGGACCGATCAAACACTCCCGGGGTCAGACACAGAGTGAATTTCAATCCACACCGTCCCAACACACACTCCCGGGGTCAGACACAGAGTGATTATTCCTCTTCACGGTCCCATCAAATACTCCCGCGGGTCAGACACATAGTGATTATTCCTCTACACGGTACCATCTAACACTCCCGGGGTCAGACACAGAGTGAATCTCAATCCACACCGTCCCATCACACTCTCCCCGGGTCAGACACAGAGCGATTATTCCTCTGCACGGTCCATTCAAACACTCCCGGTGTCAGACACAGAGTGATCATTCCTCTACACGGTCCCATCACACACGCCCAGGTTCAGACACAGAGTGAAACTCCCTCCACACTGTCCCATCACATACTCCCGTGGTCAGAAACAGAGTGAATCTCCCTCTTCACCGCCCATCACACACTCCAGGAGTCAGACACAGAGTGAATCTCCCTCAACACCGTCCCATCACACACTCCCGGGTTCAGACACAGAGTGATTATTCGTCTGCACGGTCCCATCTAACACTCCCGGGGTCAGACACAGACTGAATCTCCCTCCAAAACGTCACATCACACACTCCCGGTGTCAGACACAGAGTGATTATTCCTCTACTCGGTCCCATCACACACGCCCGGGTGTCAGTCACAGAGTGATTATTCCTCTACACGGTCCCATCAAACACTCCCCTGGTCAGACACAGAGTGAATTTCAATCCACACCGTCTCAACACACACTCCCGGGGTCAGACACAGAGAGAATCTCCCTCCACACCGTCCCATCACACACTCCCGTGGTCAGACACAGAGTGATTATTCCTCTGCACGGTCCATTCAAACACTCCCGGGGTCAGTCACAGAGTGATTATTACTCTACACAGTCCCATCAAACTCTCCCGGGGTCAGACACAGAGTGATCATTCCTCTACACGGTCCCATCACACACGCCCAGGTTCAGACACAGTGTGAAACTCCCTCCACACAGTCCCATCACATACTCCCGTGGTCAGAAACAGACTGAATCTCCCTCTACACCGCCCATCACACACTCCCGGGGACAGGAACAGAGTGATTATTCCTCTGCACGGTCCCATCAAACACTCCCGGGGGTCAGACACAGACTGAATCTCCCTCCACACCGTCCCATCACACAATCCCTTGGTCAGACACAGAGAGATTAATCCTCTACACGGTCCCATCAAACTCTCCCGGGGTCAGACACAGAGTGATTATTCCTCTACACGGTCCCATCAAACACTCCCGTGGTCAGACACAGAGTGATTATTCCTCTACACGGTCCCATCAAACAATCCAGGGGTCAGACACAGAGTGAATCTCCCACCACACGGTCCCATCACACCCTCCCGGGGTCAGACACAGAGTGATTATTCCTCTACTCGGTTCCATCACATACGCCCGGGGTCAGTCACAGAGTGAATTTCAATCCACACGGTCCCATCACACCCTCCCGGGGTCATACACAGAGTGATTTTTCCACTGCACGGTCCCATTAAACACTCCCGGTGTCAGACACAGATTGACTTTCCATCCACACCGTCCCAACACACACTCCCGGGGTCAGACACAGAGTGATTATTCCTCTGCACGGTCGCATCAAACACTCCCGCGGGTCAGACACATAGTGATTATTCCTCTACACGGTACCATCTAACACTCCCGGGGTCAGACACAGAGTGAATCTCAATCCACACCGTCCCATCACACTCTCTGCGGGTCAGACACAGAGTGATTATTCCTCTACACGGTCGCATCAAACACTCCCGGGTTCAGACACAGAGTGAATCTCCCTCCACACCGTCCCATCACACACTCCTGTGGTCAGACACAGAGTGATTATTCCTCTACACGGTACCATCAAACACTCCCGGGGTCAGACAGAGACTGAATCTCCCTCCACACCGTCCCATCACACAATCCCTTGGTCAGACACAGAGAGTTTATTCCTCTACACGGTCCCATCTAACACTCCCTGGGTCAGACACAGAGTGAATCTCAATCCTCTCCGTCCCATCACACAATCCCTTGGTCAGACACAGAGAGATTAATCCTCTACACGGTCCCATCAAACACTCCCGTGGTCAGACACAGAGTGATTATTCCTCTACACGGTCCCATCAAACAATCCAGGGGTCAGACACAGAGTGAATCTCCCTCCACACGGTCCCATCACACCCTCCCGGGGTCAGACACAGAGTGATTATTCCTCTACTCGGTCCAATCACATACGCCCGGGGTCAGTCACAGAATGAATTTCAATCCACACGGTCCCATCACACCCTCCCGGGGTCATACACAGAGTGATTATTCCTCTACACGGTCCCATCAAACAATCCAGGGGTCAGACACAGAGTGAATCTCCCTCCACACGGTCCCATCACACCCTCCCGGGGTCAGACACAGAGTGATTATTCCTCTACTCGGTCCAATCACATACGCCCGGGGTCAGTCACAGATTGAATTTCAATCCACACGGTCCCATCACACCCTCCCGGGGTCATACACAGAGTGATTATTCCTCTACTCGGTCCCATCTAACACTCCCGGGGTCAGACACAGAGTGAATCTCAATCCACACCGTCCCATCACACTCTCTGCGGGTCAGACACAGAGTGATTATTCCTCTACACGGTCGCATCAAACACTCCCGGGGTCAGACACAGAGTGAATCTCCCTCCACACCGTCCCATCACACACTCCTGTGGTCAGACACAGAGTGATTATTCCTCTACACGGTACCATCAAACACTCCCGGGGTCAGACAGAGACTGAATCTCCCTCCACACCGTCCCATCACACAATCCCTTGGTCAGACACAGAGAGTTTATTCCTCTACACGGTCCCATCTAACACTCCCTGGGTCAGACACAGAGTGAATCTCAATCCTCTCCGTCCCATCACACAATCCCTTGGTCAGACACAGAGAGATTAATCCTCTACACGGTCCCATCAAACTCTCCCGGGGTCAGACACAGAGTGATTATTCCTCTACACGGCCCCATCAAACACTCCCGGTGTCAGACACAGAGAGAATCTCCCTCAACACCGTACCATCACACACTCCGGGGGACAGGAACAGAGTGATTATTCCTCTGCACGGTCCCATCAAACACTCCCGGGGGTCAGACACAGAGTGATTATTCCTCAACACGGTACCATCAAACACTCCGGGGACAGACACAGAGTGAATCTCCCTCCACACCGTCCCATCACACACTCCTGTGGTCAGACACAGAGTGATTATTCCTCTACACGGTACCATCAAACACTCCCGGGGTCAGACAGAGACTGAATCTCCCTCCACACCGTCCCATCACACAATCCCTTGGTCAGACACAGAGAGATTATTCCTCTACACGGTCCCATCAAACACTCCCTGGGTCAGACACAGAGTGAATCTCAATCCTCTCCGTCCCATCACACTCTCCCGGGGTCAGACACAGTGTGATTATTCCTCTACACGGTCCCATCAAACTATCCCGGCATCATACACAGGCTGAATCTCCCTCCAAAACGTCACATCACACACTCCCGGGGTCAGACACAGAGTGATTATTCCTCTACTCCATCCCATCACACACGCCCGGGGTCAGTCACAGAGTGAAACTCCTTCCACACCGTCCCAACACACACTCCCGGGTCAGACACAGAGCGATTATTCCTCTACACGGTCCGATCAAACATTCCCGGGGTCAGACACAGAGTGAATTTCAATCCACACCGTCCCAACACACACTCCCGGGGTCAGACACAGAGTGATTATTCCTCTTCACGGTCCCATCAAACACTCCCGCGGGTCAGACACATAGTGATTATTCCTCTACACGGTACCATCTAACACTCCCGGGGTCAGACACAGAGTGAATCTCAATCCACACCGTCCCATCACACTCTCCCCGGGTCAGACACAGAGTGATTATTCCTCTACACGGTCCATTCAAACACTCCCGGGGTCAGACACAGGGTGATTATTACTCTACACGGTCCCATCAAACACTCCCGGGGTCAGACACAGAGTCATTATTCCTCTACACGGTCCCATCAAACTCTCCCGGGATCAGACACAGACTGAATCTCCCACCAAAACGTCACATCACACACTCCCGGCGTCAGACACAGAGTGATTATTACTCTACACGGTCCCATCATACACTCCGGGGTCAGACACAGAGTGATCATTCCTCTACACGGTCCCATCACACACGCACGGGGTCAGACACAAAGTGAAACTCCCTCCACACTGTCCCATCACACACACCCGTTGTCAGACGCAGAGTGAATCTCCCTCTACAACCGCCCATAACACACTCCCAGAGTCAGACACTGAGTGAATCTCCCTCAACACCGTCCCATCACACACCCCCGGGGTCAGACAGAGAGAGAATCTCCCTCCACACCGTCCCATCACACACTGCCGGGGTCAGACACAGAGTGATTATTCCTCTCCACGGTCCCATCAAACACTCCCAGAGTCAGACACAGAGTGAATCTCCGTCAACACCGTCCCATCACACACTCCCGGGGTCAGACACAGAGTGAATCTCAATCCACACCGTCCCATCACACTCTCTGCGGGTCAGACACAGAGTGATTATTCCTCTACACGGTCGCATCAAACACTCCCGGGGTCAGACACAGAGTGAATCTCCCTCCACACCGTCCCATCACACACTCCTGTGGTCAGACACAGAGTGATTATTCCTCTGCACGGTCCCATTAAACACTCCCGGTGTCAGACACAGATTGAATTTCCATCCACACCGTCCCAACACACACTCCCGGGGTCAGACACAGAGTGATTATTCCTCTGCAAGGTCGCCATCAAACACTCCCGCGGGTTAGACACATAGTGATTATTCCTCTACACGGTACCATCTAACACTCCCGGGGTCAGACACAGAGTGAATCTCAATCCACACCGTCCCATCACACTCTCTGCGGGTCAGACACAGAGTGATTATTCCTCTACACGGTCGCATCAAACACTCCCGGGTTCAGACACAGAGTGAATCTCCCTCCACACCGTCCCATCACACACTCCTGTGGTCAGACACAGAGTGATTATTCCTCTACACGGTACCATCAAACACTCCCGGGGTCAGACAGAGACTGAATCTCCCTCCACACCGTCCCATCACACAATCCCTTGGTCAGACACAGAGAGTTTATTCCTCTACACGGTCCATCTAACACTCCCTGGGTCAGACACAGAGTGAATCTCAATCCTCTCCGTCCCATCACACAATCCCTTGGTCAGACACAGAGAGATTAATCCTCTACACGGTCCCATCAAACACTCCCGTGGTCAGACACAGAGTGATTATTCCTCTACACGGTCCCATCAAACAATCCAGGGGTCAGACACAGAGTGAATCTCCCTCCACACGGTCCCATCACACCCTCCCGGGGTCAGACACAGAGTGATTATTCCTCTACTCGGTCCAATCACATACGCCCGGGGTCAGTCACAGATTGAATTTCAATCCACACGGTCCCATCACACCCTCCCGGGGTCATACACAGAGTGATTATTCCTCTACACGGTCCCATCAAACAATCCAGGGGTCAGACACAGAGTGAATCTCCCTCCACACGGTCCCATCACACCCTCCCGGGGTCAGACACAGAGTGATTATTCCTCTACTCGGTCCAATCACATACGCCCGGGTTCAGTCACAGATTGAATTTCAATCCACACGGTCCCATCACACCCTCCCGGGGTCATACACAGAGTGATTATTCCTCTACTCGGTCCCATCACATACGCCCGGGTTCAGTCACAGAGTGAATTTCAATCCACACGGTCCCATCACACCCTCCCGGGGTCATACACAGAGTGATTATTCCTCTGCACGGTACCATCTAACACTCCCGGGGTCAGACACAGAGTGAATCTCAATCCACACCGTCCCATCACACTCTCTGCGGGTCAGACACAGAGTGATTATTCCTCTACACGGTCGCATCAAACACTCCCGGGGTCAGACACAGAGTGAATCTCCCTCCACACCGTCCCATCACACACTCCTGTGGTCAGACACAGAGTGATTATTCCTCTACACGGTACCATCAAACACTCCCGGGGTCAGACAGAGACTGAATCTCCCTCCACACCGTCCCATCACACAATCCCTTGGTCAGACACAGAGAGTTTATTCCTCTACACGGTCCCATCTAACACTCCCTGGGTCAGACACAGAGTGAATCTCAATCCTCTCCGTCCCATCACACAATCCCTTGGTCAGACACAGAGAGATTAATCCTCTACACGGTCCCATCAAACTCTCCCGGGGTCAGACACAGAGTGATTATTCCTCTACACGGTCCCATCAAACACTCCCGTGGTCAGACACAGAGTGTTTATTCCTCTACACGGTCCCATCAAACAATCCAGGGGTCAGACACAGAGTGAATCTCCCTCCACACGGTCCCATCACACCCTCCCGGGGTCAGACACAGAGTGATTATTCCTCTACTCGGTCCAATCACATACGCCCGGGGTCAGACACAGATTGAATTTCAATCCACACGGTCCCATCACACCCTCCCGGGGTCATACACAGAGTGATTATTCCTCTACACGGTCCCATCAAACAATCCAGGGGTCAGACACAGAGTGAATCTACCTCCACACGGTCCCATCACACCCTCCCGGGGTCAGACACAGAGTGATTATTCCTCTACTCGGTCCAATCACATACGCCCGGGTTCAGTCACAGATTGAATTTCAATCCACACGGTCCCATCACACCCTCCCGGGGTCATACACAGAGTGATTATTCCTCTACTCGGTCCCATCACATACGCCCGGGTTCAGTCACAGAGTGAATTTCAATCCACACGGTCCCATCACACCCTCCCGGGGTCATACACAGAGTGATTATTCCTCTGCACGGTACCATCTAACACTCCCGGGGTCAGACACAGAGTGAATCTCAATCCACACCGTCCCATCACACTCTCTGCGGGTCAGACACAGAGTGATTATTCCTCTACACGGTCGCATCAAACACTCCCGGGGTCAGACACAGAGTGATTATTACTCTACACGGTCCCATCATACACTCCCGGGGTGAGACACAGAGTGAATCTCCCTCCACACCGTCCCATCAAACACTCCCGTGGTCAGACACAGAGTGATTATTCCTCTACACGGTCGCATCGAACACTCCCGGGGTCAGACACAGAGTGATTATTACTCTACACGGTCCCATCATACACTCCCGGGGTCAGACACAGAGTGAATCTCCCTCCACACCGTCCCATCACACACTCCTGTGGTCAGACACAGAGTGAGTATTCCTCTACACGGTACCATCAAACACTCCCGGGGTCAGACAGAGACTGAATCTCCCTCCACACCGTCCCAACACACAATCCCTTGGTCAGACACAGAGAGATTATTCCTCTACACGGTCCCATCTAACACTCCCTGGGTCAGACACAGAGTGAATCTCAATCCTCTCCGTCCCATCACACAATCCCTTGGTTAGACACAGAGAGATTAATCCTCTACACGGTCCCATCAAACTCTCCCGGGGTCAGACACAGAGTGATTATTCCTCTACACGGTCCCATCAAACACTCCCGTGGTCAGACACAGAGTGATTATTCCTCTACACGGTCCCATCAAACAATCCAGGGGTCAGACACAGAGTGAATCTCCCTCCACACGGTCCCATCACACCCTCCCGGGGTCAGACACAGAGTGATTATTCCTCTACTCGGTCCAATCACATACGCCCGGGGTCAGTCACAGAGTGAATTTCAATCCACACGGTCCCATTACACCCTCCCGGGGTCATACACAGAGTGATTATTCCTCTACTCGGTCCCATCACATACGCCCGGGTTCAGTCACAGAGTGAATTTCAATCCACACGGTCCCATCACACCCTCCCGGGGTCATACACAGAGTGATTATTCCTCTGCACGGTCCCAACAAACAATCCAGGGGTCAGACACAGAGTGAATCTACCTCTACACGGTACCATCAAACACTCCCGGGGTCAGACAGAGACTGAATCTCCCTCCACACCGTCCCATCACACAATCCCTTGGTCAGACACAGAGAGTTTATTCCTCTACACGGTCCCATCTAACACTCCCTGGGTCAGACACAGAGTGAATCTCAATCCTCTCCGTCCCATCACACAATCCCTTGGTCAGACACAGAGAGATTAATCCTCTACACGGTCCCATCAAACTCTCCCGGGGTCAGACACAGAGTGATTATTCCTCTACACGGTCCCATCAAACACTCCCGTGGTCAGACACAGAGTGTTTATTCCTCTACACGGTCCCATCAAACAATCCAGGGGTCAGACACAGAGTGAATCTCCCTCCACACGGTCCCATCACACCCTCCCGGGGTCAGACACAGAGTGATTATTCCTCTACTCGGTCCAATCACATACGCCCGGGGTCAGACACAGATTGAATTTCAATCCACACGGTCCCATCACACCCTCCCGGGGTCATACACAGAGTGATTATTCCTCTACACGGTCCCATCAAACAATCCAGGGGTCAGACACAGAGTGAATCTACCTCCACACGGTCCCATCACACCCTCCCGGGGTCAGACACAGAGTGATTATTCCTCTACTCGGTCCAATCACATACGCCCGGGTTCAGTCACAGATTGAATTTCAATCCACACGGTCCCATCACACCCTCCCGGGGTCATACACAGAGTGATTATTCCTCTACTCGGTCCCATCACATACGCCCGGGTTCAGTCACAGAGTGAATTTCAATCCACACGGTCCCATCACACCCTCCCGGGGTCATACACAGAGTGATTATTCCTCTGCACGGTACCATCTAACACTCCCGGGGTCAGACACAGAGTGAATCTCAATCCACACCGTCCCATCACACTCTCTGCGGGTCAGACACAGAGTGATTATTCCTCTACACGGTCGCATCAAACACTCCAGGGGTCAGACACAGAGTGATTATTACTCTACACGGTCCCATCATACACTCCCGGGGTGAGACACAGTGTGAATCTCCCTCCACACCGTCCCATCAAACACTCCCGTGGTCAGACACAGAGTGATTATTCCTCTACACGGTCGCATCGAACACTCCCGGGGTCAGACACAGAGTGATTATTACTCTACACGGTCCCATCATACACTCCCGGGGTCAGACACAGAGTGAATCTCCCTCCACACCGTCCCATCACACACTCCTGTGGTCAGACACAGAGTGAGTATTCCTCTACACGGTACCATCAAACACTCCCGGGGTCAGACAGAGACTGAATCTCCCTCCACACCGTCCCAACACACAATCCCTTGGTCAGACACAGAGAGATTATTCCTCTACACGGTCCCATCTAACACTCCCTGGGTCAGACACAGAGTGAATCTCAATCCTCTCCGTCCCATCACACAATCCCTTGGTTAGACACAGAGAGATTAATCCTCTACACGGTCCCATCAAACTCTCCCGGGGTCAGACACAGAGTGATTATTCCTCTACACGGTCCCATCAAACACTCCCGTGGTCAGACACAGAGTGATTATTCCTCTACACGGTCCCATCAAACAATCCAGGGGTCAGACACAGAGTGAATCTCCCTCCACACGGTCCCATCACACCCTCCCGGGGTCAAACACAGAGTGATTATTCCTCTACTCGGTCCAATCACATACGCCCGGGGTCAGTCACAGAGTGAATTTCAATCCACACGGTCCCATCACACCCTCCCGGGGTCATACACAGAGTGATTATTCCTCTACTCGGTCCCATCACATACGCCCGGGTTCAGTCACAGAGTGAATTTCAATCCACACGGTCCCATCACACCCTCCCGGGGTCATACACAGAGTGATTATTCCTCTGCACGGTCCCAACAAACACTCCCGGTGTCAGACACAGATTGAATTTCAATCCCCACCGTCCCAACACACACTCCCGGGGTCAGACACAGAGTGATTATTCCTCTGCACGGTCGCATCAAACACTCCCGGTGTCAGACACAGAGTGATTATTCCTCTACACGGTACCATCAAACACTCCCGGGGACAGACACAGAGAGAATCTCCCTCCACACCGTCCCATCACACACTCCTGTGGTCAGACACAGAGTGATTATTCCTCTACACGGTACCATCAAACACTCCCGGGGTCAGACAGAGACTGAATCTCCCTCCACACCGTCCCATCACACAATCCCTTGGTCAGACACAGAGAGATTATTCCTCTACACGGTCCCATCTAACACTCCCTGGGTCAGACACAGAGTGAATCTCAATCCTCTCCGTCCCATCACACTCTCCCGGGGTCAGACACAGAGTGATTATTCCTCTACACGGTCCCATCAAACTATCCCGGGATCAGACACAGACTGAATCTCCCTCCAAAACGTCCCATCACACACTCCCGGGGTCAGACACAGAGTGATTATTCCTCTACTCCATCCAATCACACACGCCCGGGGTCAGTCACAGAGTGAAACTCCTCCACACCGTCCCATCACACACTCCCGGGTCAGACACAGAGCGATTATTCCTCTACACGGTCCGATCAAACACTCCCGGGGTCAGACACAGAGTGAAATTCAATCCACACCGTCCCAACACACACTCTCGCGGTCAGACACAGAGTGATTATTCCTCTTCACGGTCCCATCAAACACTCCCGGGGGTCAGACACAGAGTGATTATTCCTCTACACGGTACCATCAAACACTCCCGGGGGTCAGACACAGACTGAATCTCCCTCCACACCGTCCCATCACACAATCCCTTGGTCAGACACAGAGAGATTAATCCTCTACACGGTCCCATCAAACTCTCCCGGGGTCAGACACAGAGTGATTATTCCTCTACACGGTCCCATCAAACACTCCCGTGGTCAGACACAGAGTGATTATTCCTCTACACGGTCCCATCAAACAATCCAGGGGTCAGACACAGAGTGAATCTCCCTCCACACGGTCCCATCACACCCTCCCGGGGTCAGACACAGAGTGATTATTCCTCTACTCGGTCCCATCACATACGCCCGGGGTCAGTCACAGAGTGAATTTCAATCCACACGGTCCCATTACACCCTCCCGGGGTCATACACAGAGTGATTATTCCTCTGCACGGTCCCATCAAACACTCCCGGTGTCAGACACAGATTGAATCTCAATCCACACCGTCCCATCACACTCTCTGCGGGTCAGACACAGAGTGATTATTCCTCTACACGGTCGCATCAAACACTCCCGGGGTCAGACACAGAGTGATTATTACTCTACACGGTCCCATCATACACTCCCGGGGTGAGACACAGTGTGAATCTCCCTCCACACCGTCCCATCAAACACTCCCGTGGTCAGACACAGAGTGATTATTCCTCTACACGGTCGCATCGAACACTCCCGGGGTCAGACACAGAGTGATTATTACTCTACACGGTCCCATCATACACTCCCGGGGTCAGACACAGAGTGAATCTCCCTCCACACCGTCCCATCACACACTCCTGTGGTCAGACACAGAGTGAGTATTCCTCTACACGGTACCATCAAACACTCCCGGGGTCAGACAGAGACTGAATCTCCCTCCACACCGTCCCAACACACAATCCCTTGGTCAGACACAGAGAGATTATTCCTCTACACGGTCCCATCTAACACTCCCTGGGTCAGACACAGAGAGAATCTCAATCCTCTCCGTCCCATCACACAATCCCTTGGTTAGACACAGAGAGATTAATCCTCTACACGGTCCCATCAAACTCTCCCGGGGTCAGACACAGAGTGATTATTCCTCTACACGGTCCCATCAAACACTCCCGTGGTCAGACACAGAGTGATTATTCCTCTACACGGTCCCATCAAACAATCCAGGGGTCAGACACAGAGTGAATCTCCCTCCACACGGTCCCATCACACCCTCCCGGGGTCAAACACAGAGTGATTATTCCTCTACTCGGTCCAATCACATACGCCCGGGGTCAGTCACAGAGTGAATTTCAATCCACACGGTCCCATCACACCCTCCCGGGGTCATACACAGAGTGATTATTCCTCTACTCGGTCCCATCACATACGCCCGGGTTCAGTCACAGAGTGAATTTCAATCCACACGGTCCCATCACACCCTCCCGGGGTCATACACAGAGTGATTATTCCTCTGCACGGTCCCAACAAACACTCCCGGTGTCAGACACAGATTGAATTTCAATCCCCACCGTCCCAACACACACTCCCGGGGTCAGACACAGAGTGATTATTCCTCTGCACGGTCGCATCAAACACTCCCGGTGTCAGACACAGAGTGATTATTCCTCTACACGGTACCATCAAACACTCCCGGGGACAGACACAGAGAGAATCTCCCTCCACACCGTCCCATCACACACTCCTGTGGTCAGACACAGAGTGATTATTCCTCTACACGGTACCATCAAACACTCCCGGGGTCAGACAGAGACTGAATCTCCCTCCACACCGTCCCATCACACAATCCCTTGGTCAGACACAGAGAGATTATTCCTCTACACGGTCCCATCTAACACTCCCTGGGTCAGACACAGAGTGAATCTCAATCCTCTCCGTCCCATCACACTCTCCCGGGGTCAGACACAGAGTGATTATTCCTCTACACGGTCCCATCAAACTATCCCGGGATCAGACACAGACTGAATCTCCCTCCAAAACGTCACATCACACACTCCCGGGGTCAGACACAGAGTGATTATTCCTCTACTCCATCCAATCACACACGCCCGGGGTCAGTCACAGAGTGAAACTCCTCCACACCGTCCCATCACACACTCCCGGGTCAGACACAGAGCGATTATTCCTCTACACGGTCCGATCAAACACTCCCGGGGTCAGACACAGAGTGAAATTCAATCCACACCGTCCCAACACACACTCTCGCGGTCAGACACAGAGTGATTATTCCTCTTCACGGTCCCATCAAACACTCCCGGGGGTCAGACACAGAGTGATTATTCCTCTACACGGTACCATCAAACACTCCCGGGGGTCAGACACAGACTGAATCTCCCTCCACACCGTCCCATCACACAATCCCTTGGTCAGACACAGAGAGATTAATCCTCTACACGGTCCCATCAAACTCTCCCGGGGTCAGACACAGAGTGATTATTCCTCTACACGGTCCCATCAAACACTCCCGTGGTCAGACACAGAGTGATTATTCCTCTACACGGTCCCATCAAACAATCCAGGGGTCAGACACAGAGTGAATCTCCCTCCACACGGTCCCATCACACCCTCCCGGGGTCAGACACAGAGTGATTATTCCTCTACTCGGTCCCATCACATACGCCCGGGGTCAGTCACAGAGTGAATTTCAATCCACACGGTCCCATTACACCCTCCCGGGGTCATACACAGAGTGATTATTCCTCTGCACGGTCCCATCAAACACTCCCGGTGTCAGACACAGATTGAATTTCAATCCCCACCGTCCCAACACACACTCCCGGGGTCAGACACAGAGTGATTATTCCTCTGCACGGTACCATCTAAGACTCCCGGGGTCAGACACAGAGAGAATCTCCCTCCACACCGTCGCATCACACACTCCTGTGGTCAGACACAGAGTTATTGTTCCTCTACACGGTCCCATCTAACATTCCCGGGGTCAGACACAGAGTGAATCTCAATCCACACCGTTCCATCACACTCTCCCTGGGTCAGACACAGAGTGATTATTCCTCTACACGGTCCATTCAAACACTCCCGGGGTCAGACACAGACTGAATCTCCCTCCAAAACGTCACATCACACACTCCCGGTGTCAGACACAGAGTGATTATTCCTCTACTCGGTCCCATCACACACGCCCGGGGTCAGTCACAGAGTGATTATTCCTCTACACGGTCCCATCAAACACTCCCCTGGTCAGACACAGAGTGAATTTCAATCCAAACCGTCTCAACACACACTCCCGGGGTCAGACACAGAGAGAATCTCCCTCCACACCGTCCCATCACACACTCCCTTGGTCAGACACAGAGTGATTATTCCTCTGCACGGTCCATTCAAACACTCCCGGGGTCAGACACAGAGTGATTATTACTCTACACAGTCCCATCAAACTCTCCCGGGGTCAGACACTGAGTGATCATTCCTCTACACGGTCCCATCACACACGCCCAGGTTCAGACACAGAGTGAAACTCACTCCACACTGTCCCATCACATACTCCCGTGGTCAGAAACAGAGTGAATCTCCCTCTTCACCGCCCATCACACACTCCCGGAGTCAGACACAGAGTGAATCTCCCTCAACACCGTCCCATCATACACTCCCGGGTTCAGACACAGAGTGATTATTCCTCTACACGGTCCCATCAAACACTCCCGGGGTCAGACACAGAGTGAATCTCAATCCATACCGTACCATCACACACACCCGGGGACAGGAACAGAGTGACTATTCCACTGCACGGTCACATCAAACACTCCCGGGGGTCAGACACAGAGTGATTATTCCTCTACACGGTACCATCAAACACTCCCGGGGTCAGACACAGAGTGAATTTCAAATCACACCGCCCCAACACACACTCCCGGGGTCAGACACCGAGAGATTATTCCTCTACACGGTCCATTCAAACACTCCCGGGGTCAGACACACAGTGATTATTACTCTACACGGTCCCATCAAACACTCCCGGGGTCAGACACAGAGTGATCTTTCCTCTACACCGTCCAATCACTCACGTCCGGGGTTAGACAGAGAGTGATCATTCCTCTAGACGGTCCCATCACACACGCACGGGGTCAGACACAGAGTGATTATTCCTCTCCACGGCCCCATCAAACACTCCCGGGGACAGACACAGAGAGAATCTCCCTCCACACCGTACCATCACACACTCCGGGGGACAGGAACAGAGTGATTATTCCTCTGCACGGTCCCATCAAACACTCCCGGGGGTCCGACACAGAGTGATTATTCCTCTACCCGGTACCATCAAACACTCCCGGGGACAGACACAGAGTGACTCTCCCTCCACACCGTCCCATCACACACTCCTGTGGTCAGACACAGAGTGATTATTCCTCTACACGGTACCATCAAACACTCCCGGGGTCAGACAGAGACTGAATCTCCCTCCACACCGTCCCATCACACAATCCCTTGGTCAGACACAGAGACATTATTCCTCTACACGGTCCCATCTAACACTCCCTGGGTCAGACACAGAGTAAATCTCAATCCTCTCCGTCCCATCACACTCTCCCGGGGTCAGACACAGAGTGATTATTCCTCTACACGGTCCCATCAAACTATCCCGGGATCAGACACAGACTGAATCTCCCTCCAAAACGTCACATCACACACTCCCGGGGTCAGACACAGAGTGATTATTCCTCTACTCCATCCAATCACACACGCCCGGGGTCAGTCACAGAGTGAAACTCCTCCACACCGTCCCATCACACACTCCCGGGTCAGACACAGAGCGATTATTCCTCTACACGGTCCGATCAAACACTCCCGGGGTCAGACACAGAGTGAAATTCAATCCACACCGTCCCAACACACACTCTCGCGGTCAGACACAGAGTGATTATTCCTCTTCACGGTCCCATCAAACACTCCCGGGGGTCAGACACAGAGTGATTATTCCTCTACACGGTACCATCAAACACTCCCGGGGGTCAGACACAGACTGAATCTCCCTCCACACCGTCCCATCACACAATCCCTTGGTCAGACACAGAGAGATTAATCCTCTACACGGTCCCATCAAACTCTCCCGGGGTCAGACACAGAGTGATTATTCCTCTACACGGTCCCATCAAACACTCCCGTGGTCAGACACAGAGTGATTATTCCTCTACACGGTCCCATCAAACAATCCAGGGGTCAGACACAGAGTGAATCTCCCTCCACACGGTCCCATCACACCCTCCCGGGGTCAGACACAGAGTGATTATTCCTCTACTCGGTCCCATCACATACGCCCGGGGTCAGTCACAGAGTGAATTTCAATCCACACGGTCCCATTACACCCTCCCGGGGTCATACACAGAGTGATTATTCCTCTGCACGGTCCCATCAAACACTCCCGGTGTCAGACACAGATTGAATTTCAATCCCCACCGTCCCAACACACACTCCCGGGGTCAGACACAGAGTGATTATTCCTCTGCACGGTACCATCTAACACTCCCGGGGTCAGACACAGAGAGAATCTCCCTCCACACCGTCGCATCACACACTCCTGTGGTCAGACACAGAGTTATTGTTCCTCTACACGGTCCCATCTAACATTCCCGGGGTCAGACACAGAGTGAATCTCAATCCACACCGTTCCATCACACTCTCCCTGGGTCAGACACAGAGTGATTATTCCTCTACACGGTCCATTCAAACACTCCCGGGGTCAGACACAGACTGAATCTCCCTCCAAAACGTCACATCACACACTCCCGGTGTCAGACACAGAGTGATTATTCCTCTACTCGGTCCCATCACACACGCCCGGGGTCAGTCACAGAGTGATTATTCCTCTACACGGTCCCATCAAACACTCCCCTGGTCAGACACAGAGTGAATTTCAATCCAAACCGTCTCAACACACACTCCCGGGGTCAGACACAGAGAGAATCTCCCTCCACACCGTCCCATCACACACTCCCTTGGTCAGACACAGAGTGATTATTCCTCTGCACGGTCCATTCAAACACTCCCGGGGTCAGACACAGAGTGATTATTACTCTACACAGTCCCATCAAACTCTCCCGGGGTCAGACACTGAGTGATCATTCCTCTACACGGTCCCATCACACACGCCCAGGTTCAGACACAGAGTGAAACTCACTCCACACTGTCCCATCACATACTCCCGTGGTCAGAAACAGAGTGAATCTCCCTCTTCACCGCCCATCACACACTCCCGGAGTCAGACACAGAGTGAATCTCCCTCAACACCGTCCCATCATACACTCCCGGGTTCAGACACAGAGTGATTATTCCTCTACACGGTCCCATCAAACACTCCCGGGGTCAGACACAGAGTGAATCTCAATCCATACCGTACCATCACACACACCCGGGGACAGGAACAGAGTGACTATTCCACTGCACGGTCACATCAAACACTCCCGGGGGTCAGACACAGAGTGATTATTCCTCTACACGGTACCATCAAACACTCCCGGGGTCAGACACAGAGTGAATTTCAAATCACACCGCCCCAACACACACTCCCGGGGTCAGACACCGAGAGATTATTCCTCTACACGGTCCATTCAAACACTCCCGGGGTCAGACACACAGTGATTATTACTCTACACGGTCCCATCAAACACTCCCGGGGTCAGACACAGAGTGATCTTTCCTCTACACCGTCCAATCACTCACGTCCGGGGTTAGACAGAGAGTGATCATTCCTCTAGACGGTCCCATCACACACGCACGGGGTCAGACACAGAGTGATTATTCCTCTCCACGGCCCCATCAAACACTCCCGGGGACAGACACAGAGAGAATCTCCCTCCACACCGTACCATCACACACTCCGGGGGACAGGAACAGAGTGATTATTCCTCTGCACGGTCCCATCAAACACTCCCGGGGGTCCGACACAGAGTGATTATTCCTCTACCCGGTACCATCAAACACTCCCGGGGACAGACACAGAGTGACTCTCCCTCCACACCGTCCCATCACACACTCCTGTGGTCAGACACAGAGTGATTATTCCTCTACACGGTACCATCAAACACTCCCGGGGTCAGACAGAGACTGAATCTCCCTCCACACCGTCCCATCACACAATCCCTTGGTCAGACACAGAGACATTATTCCTCTACACGGTCCCATCTAACACTCCCTGGGTCAGACACAGAGTAAATCTCAATCCTCTCCGTCCCATCACACTCTCCCGGGGTCAGACACAGAGTGATTATTCCTCTACACGGTCCCATCAAACTATCCCGGGATCAGACACAGACTGAATCTCCCTCCAAAACGTCACATCACACACTCCCGGGGTCAGACACAGAGTGATTATTCCTCTACTCCATCCAATCACACACGCCCGGGGTCAGTCACAGAGTGAAACTCCTCCACACCGTCCCATCACACACTCCCGGGTCAGATACAGAGCGATTATTCCTCTACACGGTCCGATCAAACACTCCCGGGGTCAGACACAGAGTGAAATTCAATCCACACCGTCCCAACACACACTCTCGCGGTCAGACACAGAGTGATTATTCCTCTTCACGGTCCCATCAAACACTCCCGGGGGTCAGACACAGAGTGATTATTCCTCTACACGGTACCATCAAACACTCCCGGGGGTCAGACACAGACTGAATCTCCCTCCACACCGTCCCATCACACAATCCCTTGGTCAGACACAGAGAGATTAATCCTCTACACGGTCCCATCAAACTCTCCCGGGGTCAGACACAGAGTGATTATTCCTCTACACGGTCCCATCAAACACTCCCGTGGTCAGACACAGAGTGATTATTCCTCTACACGGTCCCATCAAACAATCCAGGGGTCAGACACAGAGTGAATCTCCCTCCACACGGTCCCATCACACCCTCCCGGGGTCAGACACAGAGTGATTATTCCTCTACTCGGTCCCATCACATACGCCCGGGGTCAGTCACAGAGTGAATTTCAATCCACACGGTCCCATTACACCCTCCCGGGGTCATACACAGAGTGATTATTCCTCTGCACGGTCCCATCAAACACTCCCGGTGTCAGACACAGATTGAATCTCAATCCACACCGTCCCATCACACTCTCTGCGGGTCAGACACAGAGTGATTATTCCTCTACACGGTCGCATCAAACACTCCCGGGGTCAGACACAGAGTGATTATTACTCTACACGGTCCCATCATACACTCCCGGGGTGAGACACAGTGTGAATCTCCCTCCACACCGTCCCATCAAACACTCCCGTGGTCAGACACAGAGTGATTATTCCTCTACACGGTCGCATCGAACACTCCCGGGGTCAGACACAGAGTGATTATTACTCTACACGGTCCCATCATACACTCCCGGGGTCAGACACAGAGTGAATCTCCCTCCACACCGTCCCATCACACACTCCTGTGGTCAGACACAGAGTGAGTATTCCTCTACACGGTACCATCAAACACTCCCGGGGTCAGACAGAGACTGAATCTCCCTCCACACCGTCCCAACACACAATCCCTTGGTCAGACACAGAGAGATTATTCCTCTACACGGTCCCATCTAACACTCCCTGGGTCAGACACAGAGTGAATCTCAATCCTCTCCGTCCCATCACACAATCCCTTGGTTAGACACAGAGAGATTAATCCTCTACACGGTCCCATCAAACTCTCCCGGGGTCAGACACAGAGTGATTATTCCTCTACACGGTCCCATCAAACACTCCCGTGGTCAGACACAGAGTGATTATTCCTCTACACGGTCCCATCAAACAATCCAGGGGTCAGACACAGAGTGAATCTCCCTCCACACGGTCCCATCACACCCTCCCGGGGTCAAACACAGAGTGATTATTCCTCTACTCGGTCCAATCACATACGCCCGGGGTCTGTCACAGAGTGAATTTCAATCCACACGGTCCCATCACACCCTCCCGGGGTCATACACAGAGTGATTATTCCTCTACTCGGTCCCATCACATACGCCCGGGTTCAGTCACAGAGTGAATTTCAATCCACACGGTCCCATCACACCCTCCCGGGGTCATACACAGAGTGATTATTCCTCTGCACGGTCCCAACAAACACTCCCGGTGTCAGACACAGATTGAATTTCAATCCCCACCGTCCCAACACACACTCCCGGGGTCAGACACAGAGTGATTATTCCTCTGCACGGTCGCATCAAACACTCCCGGTGTCAGACACAGAGTGATTATTCCTCTACACGGTACCATCAAACACTCCCGGGGACAGACACAGAGAGAATCTCCCTCCACACCGTCCCATCACACACTCCTGTGGTCAGACACAGAGTGATTATTCCTCTACACGGTACCATCAAACACTCCCGGGGTCAGACAGAGACTGAATCTCCCTCCACACCGTCCCATCACACAATCCCTTGGTCAGACACAGAGAGATTATTCCTCTACACGGTCCCATCTAACACTCCCTGGGTCAGACACAGAGTGAATCTCAATCCTCTCCGTCCCATCACACTCTCCCGGGGTCAGACACAGAGTGATTATTCCTCTACACGGTCCCATCAAACTATCCCGGGATCAGACACAGACTGAATCTCCCTCCAAAACGTCACATCACACACTCCCGGGGTCAGACACAGAGTGATTATTCCTCTACTCCATCCAATCACACACGCCCGGGGTCAGTCACAGAGTGAAACTCCTCCACACCGTCCCATCACACACTCCCGGGTCAGACACAGAGCGATTATTCCTCTACACGGTCCGATCAAACACTCCCGGGGTCAGACACAGAGTGAAATTCAATCCACACCGTCCCAACACACACTCTCGCGGTCAGACACAGAGTGATTATTCCTCTTCACGGTCCCATCAAACACTCCCGGGGGTCAGACACAGAGTGATTATTCCTCTACACGGTACCATCAAACACTCCCGGGGGTCAGACACAGACTGAATCTCCCTCCACACCGTCCCATCACACAATCCCTTGGTCAGACACAGAGAGATTAATCCTCTACACGGTCCCATCAAACTCTCCCGGGGTCAGACACAGAGTGATTATTCCTCTACACGGTCCCATCAAACACTCCCGTGGTCAGACACAGAGTGATTATTCCTCTACACGGTCCCATCAAACAATCCAGGGGTCAGACACAGAGTGAATCTCCCTCCACACGGTCCCATCACACCCTCCCGGGGTCAGACACAGAGTGATTATTCCTCTACTCGGTCCCATCACATACGCCCGGGGTCAGTCACAGAGTGAATTTCAATCCACACGGTCCCATTACACCCTCCCGGGGTCATACACAGAGTGATTATTCCTCTGCACGGTCCCATCAAACACTCCCGGTGTCAGACACAGATTGAATTTCAATCCCCACCGTCCCAACACACACTCCCGGGGTCAGACACAGAGTGATTATTCCTCTGCACGGTACCATCTAACACTCCCGGGGTCAGACACAGAGAGAATCTCCCTCCACACCGTCGCATCACACACTCCTGTGGTCAGACACAGAGTTATTGTTCCTCTACACGGTCCCATCTAACATTCCCGGGGTCAGACACAGAGTGAATCTCAATCCACACCGTTCCATCACACTCTCCCTGGGTCAGACACAGAGTGATTATTCCTCTACACGGTCCATTCAAACACTCCCGGGGTCAGACACAGACTGAATCTCCCTCCAAAACGTCACATCACACACTCCCGGTGTCAGACACAGAGTGATTATTCCTCTACTCGGTCCCATCACACACGCCCGGGGTCAGTCACAGAGTGATTATTCCTCTACACGGTCCCATCAAACACTCCCCTGGTCAGACACAGAGTGAATTTCAATCCAAACCGTCTCAACACACACTCCCGGGGTCAGACACAGAGAGAATCTCCCTCCACACCGTCCCATCACACACTCCCTTGGTCAGACACAGAGTGATTATTCCTCTGCACGGTCCATTCAAACACTCCCGGGGTCAGACACAGAGTGATTATTACTCTACACAGTCCCATCAAACTCTCCCGGGGTCAGACACTGAGTGATCATTCCTCTACACGGTCCCATCACACACGCCCAGGTTCAGACACAGAGTGAAACTCACTCCACACTGTCCCATCACATACTCCCGTGGTCAGAAACAGAGTGAATCTCCCTCTTCACCGCCCATCACACACTCCCGGAGTCAGACACAGAGTGAATCTCCCTCAACACCGTCCCATCATACACTCCCGGGTTCAGACACAGAGTGATTATTCCTCTACACGGTCCCATCAAACACTCCCGGGGTCAGACACAGAGTGAATCTCAATCCATACCGTACCATCACACACACCCGGGGACAGGAACAGAGTGACTATTCCACTGCACGGTCACATCAAACACTCCCGGGGGTCAGACACAGAGTGATTATTCCTCTACACGGTACCATCAAACACTCCCGGGGTCAGACACAGAGTGAATTTCAAATCACACCGCCCCAACACACACTCCCGGGGTCAGACACCGAGAGATTATTCCTCTACACGGTCCATTCAAACACTCCCGGGGTCAGACACACAGTGATTATTACTCTACACGGTCCCATCAAACACTCCCGTGTCAGACACAGAGTGATCTTTCCTCTACACCGTCCAATCACTCACGTCCGGGGTTAGACAGAGAGTGATCATTCCTCTAGACGGTCCCATCACACACGCACGGGGTCAGACACAGAGTGATTATTCCTCTCCACGGCCCCATCAAACACTCCCGGGGACAGACACAGAGAGAATCTCCCTCCACACCGTACCATCACACACTCCGGGGGACAGGAACAGAGTGATTATTCCTCTGCACGGTCCCATCAAACACTCCCGGGGGTCCGACACAGAGTGATTATTCCTCTACCCGGTACCATCAAACACTCCCGGGGACAGACACAGAGTGACTCTCCCTCCACACCGTCCCATCACACACTCCTGTGGTCAGACACAGAGTGATTATTCCTCTACACGGTACCATCAAACACTCCCGGGGTCAGACAGAGACTGAATCTCCCTCCACACCGTCCCATCACACAATCCCTTGGTCAGACACAGAGACATTATTCCTCTACACGGTCCCATCTAACACTCCCTGGGTCAGACACAGAGTAAATCTCAATCCTCTCCGTCCCATCACACTCTCCCGGGGTCAGACACAGAGTGATTATTCCTCTACACGGTCCCATCAAACTATCCCGGGATCAGACACAGACTGAATCTCCCTCCAAAACGTCACATCACACACGCCCGGGGTCAGACACAGTATGATTATTCCTCCACACCGTCCCAACACACACTCCCGGGTCAGACACAGAGCGATTATTCCTCTACACGGTCCGATCAAACACTCCCGGGGTCAGACACAGAGTGAAATTCAATCCACACCGTCCCAACACACACTCCCGGGTCAGACACAGAGCGATTATTCCTCTACACGATCCCATCAAACACTCCCGGGGTCAGACACAGAGTGATTATTCCTCTTCACGGTCCCATCAAACACACCCGCGGGTCAGACACATAGTGATTATTCCTCTACACGGTACCATCTAACACTCCCGGGGTCAGACACAGAGTGAATCTCAATCCACACCGTCCCATCACACTCTCTGCGGGTCAGACACAGAGTGATTATTCCTCTACACGGTCCATTCAAACACTCCCGGGGTCAGACACAGAGTGATTATTACTCTACACGGTCCCATCAAACACTCCCGGGGTCAGACACAGAGTGATTATTCCTCTACACGGTCCCATCAAACTCTCCCGGGATCAGACACAGACTGAATCTCCCACCAAAACGTCACATCACACACTCCCGGGGTCAGACACAGAGTGATTATTACTCTACACGGTCCCATCATACACTCCCGGGGTCAGACACAGAGTGATCATTCCTCTACACGGTCCCATCACACACGCACGGGGTCAGACACAGAGTGAAACTCCCTCCACACTGTCCCATCACACACACCCGTTGTCAGTCGCAGAGTGAATCTCCCTCTACACCGCCCATCACACACTCCCAGAGTCAGACACAGAGTGAATCTCCCTCAACACCGTCCCATCACACACTCCCGGGGTCAGACACAGAGAGAATCTCCCTCCACACCGTCCCATCACACTCTCTGCGGGTCAGACACAGAGTGATTATTCCTCTACACGGTCCATTCAAACACTCCCGGGGTCAGACACAGAGTGATTATTACTCTACACGGTCCCATCAAACACTCCCGGGGTCAGACACAGAGTGATTATTCCTCTCCACGGTCCCATCAAACACTCCCAGAGTCACACAGAGTGAATCTCCCTCAACACCCTCCCATCACACACGCCCGTGGTCAGACACAGAGAGAATCTCCCTCCACACCGTCCCATCACACACTCCCGGGGTCAGACACAGAGTGATTATTCCTCTCCACGGTCCCATCAAACACTCCCGGTGTCAGACACAGAGTGATTATTCCTCTACACGGTACCATCAAACACTCCCGGGGTCCGACACAGACTGAATCTCCCTCCACACCGTCCCATCACACAATCCCTTGGTCAGACAGAGAGAGATTAATCCTCTACACGGTCCCATCAATCACTCCCGGGGTCAGACACAGAGTGAATCTCAATCCACACCGTTCCATCAAACTCTCCCGGGGTCAGACACAGAGTGATTATTCCTCTACTAGGTCCCATCAAACACTCCCGTGGCCAGACACAGAGTGAATCTCCCTCCACACGGTCCCATCACACCCTCCCGGGGTCAGACACAGAGTGATTATTCCTCTACTCGGTCCCATCACGTACGCCCGGGGTCAGTCACAGAGTGAATTTCAATCCACACGGTCCCATCACACCCTCCCGGGGTCAGACACAGAGTGATTATTCCTCCGCACGGTCCCATCAAACACTCCCGGTCTCAGACACAGAGTGAATTTCAATCCACACCGTCCCAACACACACTCCCGGGGTCAGACACAGAGTGATTATTCCTCTGCACGGTCCCATCAAACACTCCCGGGATCAGACACAGAGTGAAACTCACTCCACACTGTCCCATCACATACTCCCGTGGTCAGAAACAGAGTGAATCTCCCTCTTCACCGCCCATCACACACTCCCGGAGTCAGACACAGAGTGAATCTCCCTCAACACCGTCCCATCATACACTCCCGGGTTCAGACACAGAGTGATTATTCCTCTACACGGTCCCATCAAACACTCCCGGGGTCAGACACAGAGTGAATCTCAATCCATACCGTACCATCACACACACCCGGGGACAGGAACAGAGTGACTATTCCACTGCACGGTCACATCAAACACTCCCGGGGGTCAGACACAGAGTGATTATTCCTCTACACGGTACCATCAAACACTCCCGGGGTCAGACACAGAGTGAATTTCAAATCACACCGCCCCAACACACACTCCCGGGGTCAGACACCGAGAGATTATTCCTCTACACGGTCCATTCAAACACTCCCGGGGTCAGACACACAGTGATTATTACTCTACACGGTCCCATCAAACACTCCCGGGGTCAGACACAGAGTGATCTTTCCTCTACACCGTCCAATCACTCACGTCCGGGGTTAGACAGAGAGTGATCATTCCTCTAGACGGTCCCATCACACACGCACGGGGTCAGACACAGAGTGATTATTCCTCTCCACGGCCCCATCAAACACTCCCGGGGACAGACACAGAGAGAATCTCCCTCCACACCGTACCATCACACACTCCGGGGGACAGGAACAGAGTGATTATTCCTCTGCACGGTCCCATCAAACACTCCCGGGGGTCCGACACAGAGTGATTATTCCTCTACCCGGTACCATCAAACACTCCCGGGGACAGACACAGAGTGACTCTCCCTCCACACCGTCCCATCACACACTCCTGTGGTCAGACACAGAGTGATTATTCCTCTACACGGTACCATCAAACACTCCCGGGGTCAGACAGAGACTGAATCTCCCTCCACACCGTCCCATCACACAATCCCTTGGTCAGACACAGAGACATTATTCCTCTACACGGTCCCATCTAACACTCCCTGGGTCAGACACAGAGTAAATCTCAATCCTCTCCGTCCCATCACACTCTCCCGGGGTCAGACACAGAGTGATTATTCCTCTACACGGTCCCATCAAACTATCCCGGGATCAGACACAGACTGAATCTCCCTCCAAAACGTCACATCACACACGCCCGGGGTCAGACACAGTATGATTATTCCTCCACACCGTCCCAACACACACTCCCGGGTCAGACACAGAGCGATTATTCCTCTACACGGTCCGATCAAACACTCCCGGGGTCAGACACAGAGTGAAATTCAATCCACACCGTCCCAACACACACTCCCGGGTCAGACACAGAGCGATTATTCCTCTACACGATCCCATCAAACACTCCCGGGGTCAGACACAGAGTGATTATTCCTCTTCACGGTCCCATCAAACACTCCCGCGGGTCAGACACATAGTGATTATTCCTCTACACGGTACCATCTAACACTCCCGGGGTCAGACACAGAGTGAATCTCAATCCACACCGTCCCATCACACTCTCTGCGGGTCAGACACAGAGTGATTATTCCTCTACACGGTCCATTCAAACACTCCCGGGGTCAGACACAGAGTGATTATTACTCTACACGGTCCCATCAAACACTCCCGGGGTCAGACACAGAGTGATTATTCCTCTACACGGTCCCATCAAACTCTCCCGGGATCAGACACAGACTGAATCTCCCACCAAAACGTCACATCACACACTCCCGGGGTCAGACACAGAGTGATTATTACTCTACACGGTCCCATCATACACTCCCGGGGTCAGACACAGAGTGATCATTCCTCTACACGGTCCCATCACACACGCACGGGGTCAGACACAGAGTGAAACTCCCTCCACACTGTCCCATCACACACACCCGTTGTCAGTCGCAGAGTGAATCTCCCTCTACACCGCCCATCACACACTCCCAGAGTCAGACACAGAGTGAATCTCCCTCAACACCGTCCCATCACACACTCCCGGGGTCAGACACAGAGAGAATCTCCCTCCACACCGTCCCATCACACTCTCTGCGGGTCAGACACAGAGTGATTATTCCTCTACACGGTCCATTCAAACACTCCCGGGGTCAGACACAGAGTGATTATTACTCTACACGGTCCCATCAAACACTCCCGGGGTCAGACACAGAGTGATTATTCCTCTCCACGGTCCCATCAAACACTCCCAGAGTCACACAGAGTGAATCTCCCTCAACACCCTCCCATCACACACCCCCGTGGACAGACACAGAGAGAATCTCCCTCCACACCGTCCCATCACACACTCCCGGGGTCAGACACAGAGTGATTATTCCTCTCCACGGTCCCATCAAACACTCCCGGTGTCAGACACAGAGTGATTATTCCTCTACACGGTACCATCAAACACTCCCGGGGTCCGACACAGACTGAATCTCCCTCCACACCGTCCCATCACACAATCCCTTGGTCAGACAGAGAGAGATTAATCCTCTACACGGTCCCATCAATCACTCCCGGGGTCAGACACAGAGTGAATCTCAATCCACACCGTTCCATCAAACTCTCCCGGGGTCAGACACAGAGTGATTATTCCTCTACTAGGTCCCATCAAACACTCCCGTGGCCAGACACAGAGTGAATCTCCCTCCACACGGTCCCATCACACCCTCCCGGGGTCAGACACAGAGTGATTATTCCTCTACTCGGTCCCATCACGTACGCCCGGGGTCAGTCACAGAGTGAATTTCAATCCACACGGTCCCATCACACCCTCCCGGGGTCAGACACAGAGTGATTATTCCTCCGCACGGTCCCATCAAACACTCCCGGTCTCAGACACAGAGTGAATTTCAATCCACACCGTCCCAACACACACTCCCGGGGTCAGACACAGAGTGATTATTCCTCTGCACGGTCCCATCAAACACTCCCGGGATCAGACACAGAGTGAATTTCAATCCACACCGTCCCAACACACACTCCCGGGGTCAGACACAGAGTGATTATTCCTCTGCACGGTCCCATCAAACACTCCCGCGGGTCAGACACATAGTGATTATTCCTCTACACGGTACCATCTAACACTCCCTGGTTCAGACACAGAGTGAATCTCAATCCTCTCCGTCCCATCACACTCTCCCGGGGTCAGACACAGAGTGATTATTCCTCTACACGGTCCCATCAAACTATCCCGGCATCAGACACAGACTGAATCTCCCTCCAAAACGTCACATCACACAATCCCGGGGTCAGACACTGAGTGATTATTCCTCTACTCCATCCCATCACACACGCCCGGGGTCAGTCACAGAGTGAAACTCCTTCCACACCGTCCCAACACACACTCCCGGGGTCAGACACCGACAGATTATTCCTCTACTCGGTCCCATCAAACACTCCCGGTCAGACACAGAGAGATTATTCCTCTACTCGGTCCCATCACAGACGCCCGAGGTCAGACACAGGGTGATGATGACTCTACACGGTCCCATCATGCACTCCCGGGGTCAGACACAGAGTGATCATTCCTCTACACGGTCCCATCAAACGCGCACGGGGTCAGACACAGAGTGAAACTCCCTCCTCACTGTCCCATCACACAGACCCGTTGTCAGACGCAGAGTGAATCTCCCACTACACCGCCCATCACACACTCCCAGAGTCAGACACAGAGTGAATCTCCCTCAACACCGTCCCATCACACACTCCCGGGGTCAGACACAGGGAGAATCTCCCTCCACACCGACCCATCACACAATCCCGGGGTCAGACACAGTGTGATTATTGCTCTCCACGGTCCAATCAAACACTCCCGGTGTCTGACACAGAGAGAATCTCCCTCCACACCGTACCATCACACACTCCCGGGGACAGGAACAGAGTGATTATTCCTCTGCACGGTCCCATCAAACACTCCCGGGGGTCAGACACAGAGTGATTATTCCTCTACACGGTACCATCAAACACTCCCGGGGTCAGACACAGAGTGAATCTCCCTCCACACCGCCCCATCACACACTCCTGTGTTCAGACACAGAGTGATTATTCCTCTACTCGGTACCATGTAACACTCCCGGTGTCAGACACAGACTGAATCTCCCTCCACACCGTCCCATCACACAATCCCTTGGTCAGACACAGAGAGATTATTCTTCTACACGGTCCCATCAAACTCTCCCGGGGTCAGACACAAAGTGATTATTCCTCTGCACGGTCGCATCAAACACTCCCGGTGTCAGACACAGAGTGAATTTCAATCCACACCGTCCCAACACACACTCCCGGGGTCAGACACAGAGTGATTATTCCTCTGCACGGTACCATCTAACACTCCCGGGGTCAGACACAGAGTGAAACTCCCTCCACACTGTCCCATCACACACACCCGTTGTCAGTCGCAGAGTGAATCTCCCTCTACACCGCCCATCACACACTCCCAGAGTCAGACACAGAGTGAATCTCCCTCAACACCGTCCCATCACACACTCCTGGGTCAGACACAGAGAGAATCTCCCTCCACACCGTCCCATCACACACTCCCGGGGTCAGACACAGAGTGATTATTCCTCTCCACGGTCCCATCAAACACTCCCAGAGTCACACAGAGTGAATCTCCCTCAACACTCTCCCATCACACACCCCCGTGGTCAGACACAGAGAGAATCTCCCTCCACACCGTCCCATCACACACTCCCGGGGTCAGACACAGAGTGATTATTCCTCTCCACGGTCCCATCAAACACTCCCGGTGTCAGACACAGAGAGAATCTCCCTCCACACCGTACCATCACACACTCCCGGGGACAGGAACAGAGTGATTATTCCTCTGCACGGTCCCATCAAACACTCCCGGGGGTCAGACACAGAGTGATTATTCCTCTACACGGTACCATCAAACACTCCCGGGGTCCGACACAGACTGAATCTCCCTCCACACCGTCCCATCACACAATCCCTTGGTCAGACAGAGAGAGATTAATCCTCTACACGGTCCCATCAATCACTCCCGGGGTCAGACACAGAGTGAATCTCAATCCACACCGTTCCATCAAACTCTCCCGGGGTCAGGCACAGAGTGATTATTCCTCTACTCGGTCCCATCAAACACTCCCGTGGCCAGACACAGAGTGAATCTCCCTCCACACGGTCCCATCACACCCTCCCGGGGTCAGACACAGAGTGATTATTCCTCTACTCGGTCCCATCACGTACGCCCGGGGTCAGTCACAGTGTGAATTTCAATCCACACGGTCCCATCACACCCTCCCGGGGTCAGACACAGAGTGATTATTCCTCCGCACGGTCCCATCAAACACTCCCGGTGTCAGACACAGAGTGAATTTCAATCCACACCGTCCCAACACACACTCCCGGGGTCAGACACAGAGTGATTATTCCTCTGCACGGTCCCATCAAACACTCCCGGGGTCAGACACAGAGTGAATTTCAATCCACACCGTCCCAACACACACTCCCGGGGTCAGACACAGAGTGATTATTCATCTGCACGGTCCCATCAAACTCTCCCGGGGTCAGACACAAAGTGATTATTCCTCTGCACGGTCGCATCAAACACTCCCGGTGTCAGACACAGAGTGAATCTCAATCCTCTCCGTCCCATCACACTCTCCCGGGGTCAGACACAGAGTGATTATTCCTCTACACGGTCCCATCAAACTATCCCGGCATCAGACACAGACTGAATCTCCCTCCAAAACGTCACATCACACAATCCCGGGGTCAGACACTGAGTGATTATTCCTCTACTCCATCCCATCACACACGCCCGGGGTCAGTCACAGAGTGAAACTCCTTCCACACCGTCCCAACACACACTCCCGGGGTCAGACACCGACAGATTATTCCTCTACTCGGTCCCATCAAACACTCCCGGTCAGACACAGAGAGATTATTCCTCTACTCGGTCCCATCACAGACGCCCGAGGTCAGACACAGGGTGATGATGACTCTACACGGTCCCAACACACACTCCCGGGGTCAGACACAGAGTGATTATTCCTCTGCACGGTACCATCTAACACTCCCGGGGTCAGACACAGAGAGAATCTCCCACAACACCGTCGCATCACACACTCCTGTGGTCAGACACAGAGTTATTATTCCTCTGCACGGTCCGATCAAACACACCCGGGGTCAGACACAGAGTGAATTTCAATCCACACCGTCCCAACACACACTCCCGGGGTCAGACACAGAGAGATTATTCCTCTGCACGGTCCCATCAAACACTCCCGCGGGTCAGACACATAGTGATTATTCCTCTACACGGTATCATCTAACAGTCCCTGGGTCAGACACAGAGTGATTATTCCTCTACACGGTCCCATCAAACTATCCCTGGATCAGACACAGACTGAATCTCCTTCCAAAACGTCACATCACACACTCCCGGGGTCAGACACAGAGTGATTATTCCTCTACTCCATCCCATCACACACGCCCGGGGTCAGTCACAGAGTGATACTCCTTCCACACCGTCCCAACACACACTCCCGGGGTCATACACAGAGTGATTATTCCTCTGCACGGTCCCATCAAACACTCCCAGGGTCAGGCACAGAGAGAATCTCCCTCCACACCGTCGCATCACACACTCCTGTGGTCAGACACAGAGTTATTTTTCTTCTACACGGTCCCATCAAACACTCCCGGGGTCAGACACAGAGTGAATCTCAATCCACACCGTTCCATCACACTCTCCCTGGGTCAGACACAGAGTAATTATTCCTCTACACGGTCCCATCAAACACTCCCGGGGTCAGACACAGAGTGATTATTCCTCTACACGGACCCATCAAACTCTCCCGGGGTCAGACACAGACTGAATCTCCCTCCAAAACGTCACATCACACACTCCCGGTGTCAGACACAGAGTGATTATTCCTCTACTCGGTCCCATCACACACGCCCGGGGTCAGTCACAGAGTGATTATTCCTCTACACGGTCCCATCAAACACTCCCCTGGTCAGACACAGAGTGAATTTCAATCCACACCGTCTCAACACAGTTTCCCGTGGTCAGACACAGAGTGATTATTCCTCTGCACGGTCCATTCAAACACTCACGGAGTCAGACACAGAGTGATTATTACTCTACACTGTCCCATCACATACTCCCGTGGTCAGAAACAGAGTGAATTTCCGTCTACACCGCCCATCACACACTCCCGGAGTCAGACACAGAGTGAATCTCCCTCAACACCGTCCCATCACACACTCCCGGGTTCAGACACAGAGTGATTATTCCTCTGCACGGTCAGATCAAACACTCCCGCGGACAGACACGGAGTGATTATTCCTCTACACGGTGCCATCTAACATTCCCGGGGTCAGACACAGAGAGAATCTCCCTTCACACCGTCGCATCACACACTCCTGTGGTCAGACACAGAGTTATTATTCCTCTACACGGTCCCATCAAACACTCCCGGGGTCAGACACAGACTGAATCTCCCTCCAAAACGTCACATCACACACTCCCGGTGTCAGTCACAGAGTGATTATTCCTCTACTCGGTCCCATCACATACGCCCGGGGTCAGTCACAGAGTGATTATTCCTCTACACGGTCCCATCAAACACTCCCATGGTCAGACACAGAGTGAATTTCAATCCACACCGTCTCAACACACTCTCCCGGGGTCAGACACAGAGAGAATCTCCCTCCACACCGTCACATCATACCCTCCCGTGGTCAGACACAGAGTGATTATTCCTCTGCACGGTCCATTCAAACACTCCCGGGGTCAGACACAGAGTGATTATTACTCTACACTGTCCCATCACATAATCCCGTGGTCAGAAACAGTGTGAATCTCCGTCTACACTGCCCATCACACACTCCCGGAGTCAGACACAGAGTGAATCTCCGTCAACACCGTCCCATCACACACTCCCGGGTTCAGACACAGAGTGATTATTCCTCTGCACGGTCCCATCAAACACTCCCGCGGACAGACACGGAGTGATTATTCCTCTACACGGTCCCATCAAACACTCCCGGGGTCAGACACAGAGTGAATCTCAATCCATACCGTACCATCACACACTCCCGGGGACAGGAACGGAGTGACTATTCCACTGCACGGTCCCATTAAACACTCCCGGGGGTCAGACACAGAGTGATTATTCCTCTACACGGTACCATCAAACACTCCCGTGGTCAGACACAGAGTGAATTTCAAACCACACCGCCCCAACACACACTCCCGGGGTCAGACACCGAGAGATTATTCCTCTACACGGTCCATTCAAACACTCCCGGGGTCAGACAGACAGTGATTATTACTCTACTCGGTCCCATCACAGACGCCCGGGGTCAGTCACAGAGTGAATTTCAATCCACACCGTCCCAACACACACTCCCGTGGTCAGACACAGAGTGATTATTCCTCTACACGGTCCCATCAAACACTCCCGGTGTCAGTCACAGAGTGATTATTCCTCTACTCGGTCCCATCACAGACGCCCGAGGTCAGACACAGGGTGATTATTACTCTACACGGTCCCATCATACACTCCCGGGGTCAGACACAGAGTGATCATTCCTTTACACGGTCCCATCACACGCGCACGGGGTCAGACACAGAGTGAAACTCCCTCCACACTTTCCCATCACACAGACCCGTTGTCAGACGCAGAGTGAATCTCCCTCTACACCGCCCATCACACACTCCCAGAGTCAGACACAGAGAGAATCTCCCTCAACACCGTCCCATCACACACTCCCGGGATCAGACACAGAGAGAATCTCCCTCCACACCGTCCCATCACACACTCCCGGGGTCAGACACAGAGTGATTATTCCTCTCCACGGTCCCATCAAACACTCCCGGTGTCAGACACAGAGAGAATCTCCCTCCACACCGTACCATCTCACACTCCCGGGGACAGGAACAGAGTGATTATTCCTCTGCACGGTCCCATCAAACACTCCCGGGGGTCAGACACAGAGTGATTATTCCTCTACACGGTACCATCAAACACTCCTGGGGTCAGACACAGAGTGAATCTCCCTCCACACCGCCCCATCACACACTCCTGTGGTCAGACACAGAGTGATTATTCCTCTACACGGTACCATGTAACACTCCCGGTGTCAGACACAGACTGAATCTCCCTCCACACCGTCCCATCACACAATCCCTTGGTCAGACACAGAGAGATTATTCCTCTACACGGTCCCATCAAACTCTCCCGGGGTCAGACACAGAGTGATTATTCCTCTGCACGGTCGCATCAAACACTCCCGGTGTCAGACACAGAGTGAATTTCAATCCACACCGTCCCAACACACACTCCCGGGGTCAGACACAGAGTGATTATTCCTCTGCACGGTCCCATCAAACACTCCCGCGGGTCAGACACATAGTGATTATTCCTCTACACGGTATCATCTAACACTCCCTGGGTCAGACACAGAGTGAATCTCAATCCTATCCGTCCCATCACACTCTCCCGGGGTCAGACACAGAGTGATTATTCCTCTACACGGTCCCATCAAACTATCCCGGGATCAGACACAGACTGAATCTCCCTCCAAAACGTCACATCACACACTCCCGGGGTTCAGACACAGAGTGATTATTCCTCTACTGCATCCCATCACACACGCCCGGGGTCAGTCACAGAGTGAAACTCCTTCCACACCGTCCCATCAAACACTCCCGGGGTCAGACACAGAGTGATTATTCCTCTACACGGACCCATCAAACTCTCCCGGGGTCAGACACAGACTGAATCTCCCTCCAAAACGTCACATCACACTCTCCCGGTGTCAGACACAGAGTGATTATTCCTCTACTCGGTCCCATCACACACGCCCGGGGTCAGTCACAGAGTGATTATTCCTCTACACGGTCCCATCAAACTCTCCCCTGGTCAGACACAGAGTGAATTTCAATCCACACCGTCTCAACACACTTTCCCGTGGTCAGACACAGAGTGATTATTCCTCTACACGGTCCATTCAAACACTCCCGGGGTCAGACACAGAGTGATTATTACTCTACACTGTCCCATCACATACTCCCGTGGTAAGAAACAGAGTGAATCTCCGTCTACACCGCCCATCACACACTCCCGGAGTCAGACACAGAGTGAATCTCCCTCAACACCGTCCCATCACACACTCCCGGGTTCAGACACAGAGTGATTATTCCTCTGCACGGTCCCATCAAACACTCCCGCGGACAGACACGGAGTGATTATTCCTCTACACGGTCCCATCAAACACTCCCGGGGTCAGACACAGAGTGAATCTCAATCCATACCGTACCATCACACACTCCCGGGGACAGGAACAGAGTGACTATTCCACTGCACGGTCCCATCAAACACTCCCGGGGGTCAGACACAGAGTGATTATTCCTCTACACGGTACCATCAAACACTCCCGTGGTCAGACACAGAGTGAATTTCAAACCACACCGCCCCAACACACACTCCCGGGGTCAGACACCGAGAGATTATTCCTCTACACGGTCCATTCAAACACTCCCGGGGTCAGACAGACAGTGATTATTACTCTACTCGGTCCCATCACAGACGCCCGGGGTCAGTCACAGAGTTAATTTCAATCCACACCGTCCCAACACACACTCCCGGGGTCAGACACAGAGTGATTATTCCTCTACACGGTCCCATCAAACACTCCCGGGGTCAGTCACAGAGTGATTATTCCTCTACTCGGTTCCATCACAGACGCCCGAGGTCAGACACAGGGTGATTATTACTCTACACGGTCCCATCATACACTCCCGGGGTCAGACACAGAGTGATCATTCCTTTCCACGGTCCCATCACACGCGCACGGGGTCAGACACAGAGTGAAACTCCCTCCACACTGTCCCATCACACAGACCCGTTGTCAGACGCAGAGTGAATCTCCCTCTACACCGCCCATCACACACTCCCAGAGTCAGACATAGTGAGAATCTCCCTCAACACCGTCCCATCACACATCCCGGGGTCAGACACAGAGAGAATCTCCCTCCACACCGTCCCATCACACACTCCCGGGGTCAGACACAGTGTGATTATTCCTCTCCACGGTCCCATCAAACACTCCCGGTGTCAGACACAGAGAGAATCTCCCTCCACACCGTACCATCTCACACTCCCGGGGACAGGAACAGAGTGATTATTCCTCTGCACGGTCCCATCAAACACTCCCGGGGTTCAGACACAGAGTGATTATTCCTCTACACGGTACCATCAAACACTCCCGGGGTCAGACACAGAGTGAATCTCCCTCCACACCGCCCCATCACACACTCCTGTGGTCAGACACAGAGTGATTATTCCTCTACACGGTACCATGTAACACTCCCGGTGTCAGACACAGACTGAATCTCCCTCCACACCGTCCCATCACACAATCCCTTGGTCAGACACAGAGAGATTATTCCTCTACACGGTCCCATCAAACTCTCCCGGGGTCAGACACAGAGTGATTATTCCTCTGCACGGTCGCATCAAACACTCCCGGTGTCAGACACAGAGTGAATTTCAATCCACACCGTCCCAACACACACTCCCGGGGTCAGACACAGAGTGATTATTCCTCTGCACGGTCCCATCTAACACTCCCTGGGTCAGACACAGAGTGAATCTCAATCCTTTCCGTCCCATCACACTCTCCCGGGGTCAGACACAGAGTGATTATTCCTCTACACGGTCCCATCAAACTATCCCGGGATCAGACACAGACTGAATCTCCCTCCAAAACGTCACATCACACACTCCCGGGGTCAGACACAGAGTGATTATTCCTCTACTCCATCCCATCACACACGCCCGGGGTCAGTCACAGAGTGAAACTCCTTCCACACCGTCCCATCAAACACTCCCGGGGTCAGACACAGAGTGATTATTCCTCTACACCGACCCATCAAACTCTCCCGGGGTCAGACACAGACTGAATCTCCCTCCAAAACGTCACATCACACTCTCCCGGTGTCAGACACAGAGTGATTATTCCTCTACTCGGTCCCATCACACACGCCCGGGGTCAGTCACAGAGTGATTATTCCTCTACACGGTCCCATCAAACACTCCCCTGGTCAGACACAGAGTGAATTTCAATCCACACCGTCTCAACACACTTGCCCGTGGTCAGACACAGAGTGATTATTCCTCTACACGGTCCATTCAAACACTCCCGGGGTCAGACACAGAGTGATTATTACTCTACACTGTCCCATCACATACTCCCGTGGTAAGAAACAGAGTGAATCTCCGTCTACACCGCACATCACACACTCCCGGAGTCAGACACAGAGTGAATCTCCCTCAACACCGTCCCATCACACACTCCCGGGTTCAGACACAGAGTGATTATTCCTCTGCACGGTCCCATCAAACACTCCCGCGGACAGACACGGAGTGATTATTCCTCTACACGGTCCCATCAAACACTCCCGGGGTCAGACACAGAGTGAATCTCAATCCATACCGTACCATCACACACTCCCGGGGACAGGAACAGAGTGACTATTCCACTGCACGGTCCAATCAAACACTCCCGGGGGTCAGACACAGTGATTATTCCTCTACACGGTACCATCAAACACTCCCGGGGTCAGACGCAGAGTGAATTTCAAAACACACCGCCCAAACACACACTCCCGGGGTCAGACACCGAGAGATTATTCCTCTACACGGTCCATTCAAACACTCCCGGGGTCAGACAGACAGTGATTATTACTCTATTCGGTCCCATCACAGACGACCGGGGTCAGTCACAGAGTGAATTTCAATCCACACCGTCCCAACACACACTCCCGTGGTCAGACACAGAGTGATTATTCCTCTACACGGTCCCATCAAACACTCCCGGGGTCAGACACAGAGTGATTATTCCTCTACTCGGTCCCATCACAGACGCCCGAGGTCAGACACAGGGTGATTATTACTCTACACGGTCCCATCATACACTCCCGGGGTCAGACACAGAGTGATCATTCCTCTACACGGTCCCATCACACGCGCACGGGGTCAGACACAGAGTGAAACTCCCTCCACACTGTCCCATCACACAGACCCGTTGTCAGACGCAGAGTGAATCTCCCTCTACACCGCCCATCACACTCTCCCAGAGTCAGCCACAGAGTGAATCTCCCTCCACACCGTCCCATCACACACTCCCGGTGTCAGACACAGAGTGATTATTCCTCTCAACGGTCCCATCAAACACTCCCGGTGTCAGACACAGAGAGAATCTCCCTCCACACCGTACCATCTCACACTCCCGGGGACAGGAACAGAGTGATTATTCCTCTGCACGGTCCCATCAAACACTGCCGGGGGTCAGACACAGAGAGATTATTCCTCTACACGGTCCCATCGAACTCCCCCGGGGTCAGACACAGAGTGATTATTCCTCTGCACGGTCGCATCAAACACTCCCGTTGTCAGACACAGAGTGAATTTCAATCCACACCGTCCCAACACACACTCCCGGGGTCAGACACAGAGTGATTATTCCTCTGCACGATACCATCTAACACTCCCGGGGTCAGACACAGAGAGAATCTCCCTCCACACCGTCGCATCACACACTCCTGTGGTCAGACACAGAGTTATTATTCCTCTACACGGTCCATTCAAACACTCCCGGGGTCAGACAGACAGTGATTATTACTCTACTCGGTCCCATCACAGACGACCGGGGTCAGTCACAGAGTGAATTTCAATCCACACCGTCCCAACACACACTCCCGGGGTCAGACACAGAGTGATTATTCCTCTACACGGTCCCATCAAACACTCCCGGGGTCAGACACAGAGTGATTATTCCTCTACTCGGTCCCATCACAGACGCCCGAGGTCAGACACAGGGTGATTATTACTCTACACGGTCCCATCATACACTCCCGGGGTCAGACACAGAGTGATCATTCCTCTACACGGTCCCATCACACGCGCACGGGTTCAGACACAGAGTGAAACTCCCTCCACACTGTCCCATCACACAGACCCTTTGTCAGACGCAGAGTGAATCTCCCTCTACACCGCCCATCACACTCTCCCAGAGTCAGCCACAGAGTGAATCTCCCTCCACACCGTCCCATCACACACTCCCGGTGTCAGACACAGAGTGATTATTCCTCTCAACGGTCCCATCAAACACTCCCGGTGTCAGACACAGAGAGAATCTCCCTCCACACCGTACCATCTCACACTCCCGGGGACAGGAACAGAGTGATTATTCCTCTGCACGGTCCCATCAAACACTGCCGGGGGTCAGACACAGAGAGATTATTCCTCTACACGGTCCCATCGAACTCCCCCGGGGTCAGACACAGAGTGATTATTCCTCTGCACGGTCGCATCAAACACTCCCGTTGTCAGACACAGAGTGAATTTCAATCCACACCGTCCCAACACACACTCCCGGGGTCAGACACAGAGTGATTATTCCTCTGCACGATACCATCTAACACTCCCGGGGTCAGACACAGAGAGAATCTCCCTCCACACCGTCGCATCACACACTCCTGTGGTCAGACACAGAGTTATTATTCCTCTACACGGTCCATTCAAACACTCCCGGGGTCAGACAGACAGTGATTATTACTCTACTCGGTCCCATCACAGACGACCGGGGTCAGTCACAGAGTGAATTTCAATCCACACCGTCCCAACACACACTCCCGGGGTCAGGAACAGAGTGACTATTCCACTGCACGGTCCAATCAAACACTCCCGGGGGTCAGACACAGAGTTATTATTCCTCTACACGGTCCATTCAAACACTCCCGGGGTCAGACAGACAGTGATTATTACTCTACTCGATCCCATCACAGACGACCGGGGTCAGTCACAGAGTGAATTTCAATCCACACCGTCCCAACACACACTCCCGGGGTCAGACACAGAGTGATTATTCCTCTACACGGTCCCATCAAACACTCCCGGGGTCAGACACAGAGTGATTATTCCTCTGCACGATACCATCTAACACTCCCGGGGTCAGACACAGAGAGAATCTCCCTCCACACCGTCGCATCACACACTCCTGTGGTCAGACACAGAGTTATTATTCCTCTACACGGTCCATTCAAACACTCCCGGGGTCAGACAGACAGTGATTATTACTCTACTCGGTCCCATCACAGACGACCGGGGTCAGTCACAGAGTGAATCTCAATCCATACCGTACCATCACACACTCCCGGGGACAGGAACAGAGTGACTATTCCACTGCACGGTCCAATCAAACACTCCCGGGGGTCAGACACAGTGATTATTCCTCTACACGGTACCATCAAACACTCCCGGGGTCAGACGCAGAGTGAATTTCAAAACACACCGCCCAAACACACACTCCCGGGGTCAGACACCGAGAGATTATTCCTCTACACGGTCCATTCAAACACTCCCGGGGTCAGACAGACAGTGATTATTACTCTATTCGGTCCCATCACAGACGACCGGGGTCAGTCACAGAGTGAATTTCAATCCACACCGTCCCAACACACACTCCCGTGGTCAGACACAGAGTGATTATTCCTCTACACGGTCCCATCAAACACTCCCGGGGTCAGACACAGAGTGATTATTCCTCTACTCGGTCCCATCACAGACGCCCGAGGTCAGACACAGGGTGATTATTACTCTACACGGTCCCATCATACACTCCCGGGGTCAGACACAGAGTGATCATTCCTCTACACGGTCCCATCACACGCGCACGGGGTCAGACACAGAGTGAAACTCCCTCCACACTGTCCCATCACACAGACCCGTTGTCAGACGCAGAGTGAATCTCCCTCTACACCGCCCATCACACTCTCCCAGAGTCAGCCACAGAGTGAATCTCCCTCCACACCGTCCCATCACACACTCCCGGTGTCAGACACAGAGTGATTATTCCTCTCAACGGTCCCATCAAACACTCCCGGTGTCAGACACAGAGAGAATCTCCCTCCACACCGTACCATCTCACACTCCCGGGGACAGGAACAGAGTGATTATTCCTCTGCACGGTCCCATCAAACACTGCCGGGGGTCAGACACAGAGTGATTATTCCTCTACTCGGTCCCATCACAGACGCCCGAGGTCAGACACAGGGTGATTATTACTCTACACGGTCCCATCATACACTCCCGGGGTCAGACACAGAGTGATCATTCCTCTACACGGTCCCATCACACGCGCACGGGGTCAGACACAGAGTGAAACTCCCTCCACACTGTCCCATCACACAGACCCGTTGTCAGACGCAGAGTGAATCTCCCTCTACACCGCCCATCACACTCTCCCAGAGTCAGCCACAGAGTGAATCTCCCTCCACACCGTCCCATCACACACTCCCGGTGTCAGACACAGAGTGATTATTCCTCTCAACGGTCCCATCAAACACTCCCGGTGTCAGACACAGAGAGAATCTCCCTCCACACCGTACCATCTCACACTCCCGGGGACAGGAACAGAGTGATTATTCCTCTGCACGGTCCCATCAAACACTGCCGGGGGTCAGACACAGAGAGATTATTCCTCTACACGGTCCCATCGAACTCCCCCGGGGTCAGACACAGAGTGATTATTCCTCTGCACGGTCGCATCAAACACTCCCGTTGTCAGACACAGAGTGAATTTCAATCCACACCGTCCCAACACACACTCCCGGGGTCAGACACAGAGTGATTATTCCTCTGCACGATACCATCTAACACTCCCGGGGTCAGACACAGAGAGAATCTCCCTCCACACCGTCGCATCACACACTCCTGTGGTCAGACACAGAGTTATTATTCCTCTACACGGTCCATTCAAACACTCCCGGGGTCAGACAGACAGTGATTATTACTCTACTCGGTCCCATCACAGACGACCGGGGTCAGTCACAGAGTGAATTTCAATCCACACCGTCCCAACACACACTCCCGGGGTCAGACACAGAGTGATTATTCCTCTACACGGTCCCATCAAACACTCCCGGGGTCAGACACAGAGTGATTATTCCTCTACTCGGTCCCATCACAGACGCCCGAGGTCAGACACAGGGTGATTATTACTCTACACGGTCCCATCATACACTCCCGGGGTCAGACACAGAGTGATCATTCCTCTACACGGTCCCATCACACGCGCACGGGGTCAGACACAGAGTGAAACTCCCTCCACACTGTCCCATCACACAGACCCGTTGTCAGACGCAGAGTGAATCTCCCTCTACACCGCCCATCACACTCTCCCAGAGTCAGCCACAGAGTGAATCTCCCTCCACACCGTCCCATCACACACTCCCGGTGTCAGACACAGAGTGATTATTCCTCTGCACGGTCCCATCAAACACTGCCGGGGGTCAGACACAGAGAGATTATTCCTCTACACGGTCCCATCGAACTCCCCCGGGGTCAGACACAGAGTGATTATTCCTCTGCACGGTCGCATCAAACACTCCCGTTGTCAGACACAGAGTGAATTTCAATCCACACCGTCCCAACACACACTCCCGGGGTCAGACACAGAGTGATTATTCCTCTGCACGATACCATCTAACACTCCCGGGGTCAGACACAGAGAGAATCTCCCTCCACACCGTCGCATCACACACTCCTGTGGTCAGACACAGAGTTATTATTCCTCTACACGGTCCATTCAAACACTCCCGGGGTCAGACAGACAGTGATTATTACTCTACTCGGTCCCATCACAGACGACCGGGGTCAGTCACAGAGTGAATTTCAATCCACACCGTCCCAACACACACTCCCGGGGTCAGACACAGAGTGATTATTCCTCTACACGGTCCCATCAAACACTCCCGGGGTCAGACACAGAGTGATTATTCCTCTACTCGGTCCCATCACAGACGCCCGAGGTCAGACACAGGGTGATTATTACTCTACACGGTCCCATCATACACTCCCGGGGTCAGACACAGAGTGATCATTCCTCTACACGGTCCCATCACACGCGCACGGGGTCAGACACAGAGTGAAACTCCCTCCACACTGTCCCATCACACAGACCCGTTGTCAGACGCAGAGTGAATCTCCCTCTACACCGCCCATCACACTCTCCCAGAGTCAGCCACAGAGTGAATCTCCCTCCACACCGTCCCATCACACACTCCCGGTGTCAGACACAGAGTGATTATTCCTCTCAACGGTCCCATCAAACACTCCCGGTGTCAGACACAGAGAGAATCTCCCTCCACACCGTACCATCTCACACTCCCGGGGACAGGAACAGAGTGATTATTCCTCTGCACGGTCCCATCAAACACTGCCGGGGGTCAGACACAGAGAGATTATTCCTCTACACGGTCCCATCGAACTCCCCCGGGGTCAGACACAGAGTGATTATTCCTCTGCACGGTCGCATCAAACACTCCCGTTGTCAGACACAGAGTGAATTTCAATCCACACCGTCCCAACACACACTCCCGGGGTCAGACACAGAGTGATTATTCCTCTGCACGATACCATCTAACACTCCCGGGGTCAGACACAGAGAGAATCTCCCTCCACACCGTCGCATCACACACTCCTGTGGTCAGACACAGAGTTATTATTCCTCTACACGGTCCATTCAAACACTCCCGGGGTCAGACAGACAGTGATTATTACTCTACTCGGTCCCATCACAGACGACCGGGGTCAGTCACAGAGTGAATTTCAATCCACACCGTCCCAACACACACTCCCGGGGTCAGACACAGAGTGATTATTCCTCTACACGGTCCCATCAAACACTCCCGGGGTCAGACACAGAGTGATTATTCCTCTACTCGGTCCCATCACAGACGCCCGAGGTCAGACACAGGGTGATTATTACTCTACACGGTCCCATCATACACTCCCGGGGTCAGACACAGAGTGATCATTCCTCTACACGGTCCCATCACACGCGCACGGGGTCAGACACAGAGTGAAACTCCCTCCACACTGTCCCATCACACAGACCCGTTGTCAGACGCAGAGTGAATCTCCCTCTACACCGCCCATCACACTCTCCCAGAGTCAGCCACAGAGTGAATCTCCCTCCACACCGTCCCATCACACACTCCCGGTGTCAGACACAGAGTGATTATTCCTCTCAACGGTCCCATCAAACACTCCCGGTGTCAGACACAGAGAGAATCTCCCTCCACACCGTACCATCTCACACTCCCGGGGACAGGAACAGAGTGATTATTCCTCTGCACGGTCCCATCAAACACTGCCGCGGGTCAGACACAGAGAGATTATTCCTCTACACGGTCCCATCGAACTCCCCCGGGGTCAGACACAGAGTGATTATTCCTCGGCACGGTCGCATCAAACACTCCCGTTGTCAGACACAGAGTGAATTTCAATCCACACCGTCCCAACACACACTCCCGGGGTCAGACACAGAGTGATTATTCCTCTGCACGATACCATCTAACACTCCCGGGGTCAGACACAGAGAGAATCTCCCTCCACACCGTCGCATCACACACTCCTGTGGTCAGACACAGAGTTATTATTCATCTACACGGTCCATTCAAACACTCCCGGGGTCAGACAGACAGTGATTATTACTCTACTCGGTCCCATCACAGACGACCGGGGTCAGTCACAGAGTGAATTTCAATCCACACCGTCCCAACACACACTCCCGGGGTCAGACACAGAGTGATTATTCCTCTACACGGTCCCATCAAACACTCCCGGGGTCAGACACAGAGTGATTATTCCTCTACTCGGTCCCATCACAGACGCCCGAGGTCAGACACAGGGTGATTATTACTCTACACGGTCCCATCATACACTCCCGGGGTCAGACACAGAGTGATCATTCCTCTACACGGTCCCATCACACGCGCACGGGGTCAGACACAGAGTGAAACTCCCTCCACACTGTCCCATCACACAGACCCGTTGTCAGACGCAGAGTGAATCTCCCTCTACACCGCCCATCACACTCTCCCAGAGTCAGCCACAGAGTGAATCTCCCTCCACACCGTCCCATCACACACTCCCGGTGTCAGACACAGAGTGATTATTCCTCTCAACGGTCCCATCAAACACTCCCGGTGTCAGACACAGAGAGAATCTCCCTCCACACCGTACCATCTCACACTCCCGGGGACAGGAACAGAGTGATTATTCCTCTGCACGGTCCCATCAAACACTGCCGGGGGTCAGACACAGAGAGATTATTCCTCTACACGGTCCCATCGAACTCCCCCGGGGTCAGACACAGAGTGATTATTCCTCTGCACGGTCGCATCAAACACTCCCGTTGTCAGACACAGAGTGAATTTCAATCCACACCGTCCCAACACACACTCCCGGGGTCAGACACAGAGTGATTATTCCTCTGCACGATACCATCTAACACTCCCGGGGTCAGACACAGAGAGAATCTCCCTCCACACCGTCGCATCACACACTCCTGTGGTCAGACACAGAGTTATTATTCCTCTACACGGTCCATTCAAACACTCCCGGGGTCAGACAGACAGTGATTATTACTCTACTCGGTCCCATCACAGACGACCGGGGTCAGTCACAGAGTGAATTTCAATCCACACCGTCCCAACACACACTCCCGGGGTCAGGAACAGAGTGACTATTCCACTGCAACGGTCCAATCAAACACTCCCGGGGGTCAGACACAGAGTTATTATTCCTCTACACGGTCCATTCAAACACTCCCGGGGTCAGACAGACAGTGATTATTACTCTACTCGGTCCCATCACAGACGACCGGGGTCAGTCACAGAGTGAATTTCAATCCACACCGTCCCAACACACACTCCCGGGGTCAGACACAGAGTGATTATTCCTCTACACGGTCCCATCAAACACTCCCGGGGTCAGACACAGAGTGATTATTCCTCTGCACGATACCATCTAACACTCCCGGGGTCAGACACAGAGAGAATCTCCCTCCACACCGTCGCATCACACACTCCTGTGGTCAGACACAGAGTTATTATTCCTCTACACGGTCCATTCAAACACTCCCGGGGTCAGACAGACAGTGATTATTACTCTACTCGGTCCCATCACAGACGACCGGGGTCAGTCACAGAGTGAATCTCAATCCATACCGTACCATCACACACTCCCGGGGACAGGAACAGAGTGACTATTCCACTGCACGGTCCAATCAAACACTCCCGGGGGTCAGACACAGTGATTATTCCTCTACACGGTACCATCAAACACTCCCGGGGTCAGACGCAGAGTGAATTTCAAAACACACCGCCCAAACACACACTCCCGGGGTCAGACACCGAGAGATTATTCCTCTACACGGTCCATTCAAACACTCCCGGGGTCAGACAGACAGTGATTATTACTCTATTCGGTCCCATCACAGACGACCGGGGTCAGTCACAGAGTGAATTTCAATCCACACCGTCCCAACACACACTCCCGTGGTCAGACACAGAGTGATTATTCCTCTACACGGTCCCATCAAACACTCCCGGGGTCAGACACAGAGTGATTATTCCTCTACTCGGTCCCATCACAGACGCCCGAGGTCAGACACAGGGTGATTATTACTCTACACGGTCCCATCATACACTCCCGGGGTCAGACACAGAGTGATCATTCCTCTACACGGTCCCATCACACGCGCACGGGGTCAGACACAGAGTGAAACTCCCTCCACACTGTCCCATCACACAGACCCGTTGTCAGACGCAGAGTGAATCTCCCTCTACACCGCCCATCACACTCTCCCAGAGTCAGCCACAGAGTGAATCTCCCTCCACACCGTCCCATCACACACTCCCGGTGTCAGACACAGAGTGATTATTCCTCTCAACGGTCCCATCAAACACTCCCGGTGTCAGACACAGAGAGAATCTCCCTCCACACCGTACCATCTCACACTCCCGGGGACAGGAACAGAGTGATTATTCCTCTGCACGGTCCCATCAAACACTGCCGGGGGTCAGACACAGAGTGATTATTCCTCTACTCGGTCCCATCACAGACGCCCGAGGTCAGACACAGGGTGATTATTACTCTACACGGTCCCATCATACACTCCCGGGGTCAGACACAGAGTGATCATTCCTCTACACGGTCCCATCACACGCGCACGGGGTCAGACACAGAGTGAAACTCCCTCCACACTGTCCCATCACACAGACCCGTTGTCAGACGCAGAGTGAATCTCCCTCTACACCGCCCATCACACTCTCCCAGAGTCAGCCACAGAGTGAATCTCCCTCCACACCGTCCCATCACACACTCCCGGTGTCAGACACAGAGTGATTATTCCTCTCAACGGTCCCATCAAACACTCCCGGTGTCAGACACAGAGAGAATCTCCCTCCACACCGTACCATCTCACACTCCCGGGGACAGGAACAGAGTGATTATTCCTCTGCACGGTCCCATCAAACACTGCCGGGGGTCAGACACAGAGAGATTATTCCTCTACACGGTCCCATCGAACTCCCCCGGGGTCAGACACAGAGTGATTATTCCTCTGCACGGCCGCATCAAACACTCCCGTTGTCAGACACAGAGTGAATTTCAATCCACACCGTCCCAACACACACTCCCGGGGTCAGACACAGAGTGATTATTCCTCTGCACGATACCATCTAACACTCCCGGGGTCAGACACAGAGAGAATCTCCCTCCACACCGTCGCATCACACACTCCTGTGGTCAGACACAGAGTTATTATTCCTCTACACGGTCCATTCAAACACTCCCGGGGTCAGACAGACAGTGATTATTACTCTACTCGGTCCCATCACAGACGACCGGGGTCAGTCACAGAGTGAATTTCAATCCACACCGTCCCAACACACACTCCCGGGGTCAGACACAGAGTGATTATTCCTCTACACGGTCCCATCAAACACTCCCGGGGTCAGACACAGAGTGATTATTCCTCTACTCGGTCCCATCACAGACGCCCGAGGTCAGACACAGGGTGATTATTACTCTACACGGTCCCATCATACACTCCCGGGGTCAGACACAGAGTGATCATTCCTCTACACGGTCCCATCACACGCGCACGGGGTCAGACACAGAGTGAAACTCCCTCCACACTGTCCCATCACACAGACCCGTTGTCAGACGCAGAGTGAATCTCCCTCTACACCGCCCATCACACTCTCCCAGAGTCAGCCACAGAGTGAATCTCCCTCCACACCGTCCCATCACACACTCCCGGTGTCAGACACAGAGTGATTATTCCTCTCAACGGTCCCATCAAACACTCCCGGTGTCAGACACAGAGAGAATCTCCCTCCACACCGTACCATCTCACACTCCCGGGGACAGGAACAGAGTGATTATTCCTCTGCACGGTCCCATCAAACACTGCCGGGGGTCAGACACAGAGAGATTATTCCTCTACACGGTCCCATCGAACTCCCCCGGGGTCAGACACAGAGTGATTATTCCTCTGCACGGTCGCATCAAACACTCCCGTTGTCAGACACAGAGTGAATTTCAATCCACACCGTCCCAACACACACTCCCGGGGTCAGACACAGAGTGATTATTCCTCTGCACGATACCATCTAACACTCCCGGGGTCAGACACAGAGAGAATCTCCCTCCACACCGTCGCATCACACACTCCTGTGGTCAGACACAGAGTTATTATTCCTCTACACGGTCCATTCAAACACTCCCGGGGTCAGACAGACAGTGATTATTACTCTACTCGGTCCCATCACAGACGACCGGGGTCAGTCACAGAGTGAATTTCAATCCACACCGTCCCAACACACACTCCCGGGGTCAGACACAGAGTGATTATTCCTCTACACGGTCCCATCAAACACTCCCGGGGTCAGACACAGAGTGATTATTCCTCTACTCGGTCCCATCACAGACGCCCGAGGTCAGACACAGGGTGATTATTACTCTACACGGTCCCATCATACACTCCCGGGGTCAGACACAGAGTGATCATTCCTCTACACGGTCCCATCACACGCGCACGGGGTCAGACACAGAGTGAAACTCCCTCCACACTGTCCCATCACACAGACCCGTTGTCAGACGCAGAGTGAATCTCCCTCTACACCGCCCATCACACTCTCCCAGAGTCAGCCACAGAGTGAATCTCCCTCCACACCGTCCCATCACACACTCCCGGTGTCAGACACAGAGTGATTATTCCTCTCAACGGTCCCATCAAACACTCCCGGTGTCAGACACAGAGAGAATCTCCCTCCACACCGTACCATCTCACACTCCCGGGGACAGGAACAGAGTGATTATTCCTCTGCACGGTCCCATCAAACACTGCCGGGGGTCAGACACAGAGAGATTATTCCTCTACACGGTCCCATCGAACTCCCCCGGGGTCAGACACAGAGTGATTATTCCTCTGCACGGTCGCATCAAACACTCCCGTTGTCAGACACAGAGTGAATTTCAATCCACACCGTCCCAACACACACTCCCGGGGTCAGACACAGAGTGATTATTCCTCTGCACGATACCATCTAACACTCCCGGGGTCAGACACAGAGAGAATCTCCCTCCACACCGTCGCATCACACACTCCTGTGGTCAGACACAGAGTTATTATTCCTCTACACGGTCCATTCAAACACTCCCGGGGTCAGACAGACAGTGATTATTACTCTACTCGGTCCCATCACAGACGACCGGGGTCAGTCACAGAGTGAATTTCAATCCACACCGTCCCAACACACACTCCCGGGGTCAGACACAGAGTGATTATTCCTCTACACGGTCCCATCAAACACTCCCGGGGTCAGACACAGAGTGATTATTCCTCTACTCGGTCCCATCACAGACGCCCGAGGTCAGACACAGGGTGATTATTACTCTACACGGTCCCATCATACACTCCCGGGGTCAGACACAGAGTGATCATTCCTCTACACGGTCCCATCACACGCGCACGGGGTCAGACACAGAGTGAAACTCCCTCCACACTGTCCCATCACACAGACCCGTTGTCAGACGCAGAGTGAATCTCCCTCTACACCGCCCATCACACTCTCCCAGAGTCAGCCACAGAGTGAATCTCCCTCAACACCGTCCCATCACACACTCCCGGGGTCAGACACAGAGAGAATCTCCCTCCACACCGTCCCATCACACACTCCCGGTGTCAGACACAGAGTGATTATTCCTCTCAACAGTCCCATCAAACACTCCCGGGGGTCAGACACAGAGAGATTATTCCTCTACACGGTCCCATCGAACTCCCCCGGGGTCAGACACAGAGTGATTATTCCTCTGCACGGTCGCATCAAACACTCCCGTTGTCAGACACAGAGTGAATTTCAATCCACACCGTCCCAACACACACTCCCGGGGTCAGACACAGAGTGATTATTCCTCTGCACGATACCATCTAACACTCCCGGGGTCAGACACAGAGAGAATCTCCCTCCACACCGTCGCATCACACACTCCTGTGGTCAGACACAGAGTTATTATTCCTCTGCACGGTCTGATCAAACACTCCCGGGGTCAGACACAGAGTGAATTTCAATCCACACCGTCCCAACACACACTCCCGGGGTCAGACAGAGAGTGCTTATTCCTCTGCACGGTCCCATCAAACACTCCCGCGGGTCAGACACATAGTGATTATTCCTCTACACGGTATCATCTAACACTCCCTGGGTCAGACTCAGAGTGAATCTCAATCCTCTCCGTCCCATCACACTCTCCCGGGGTCAGACACAGAGTGATTATTCCTCTACACGGTCCCATCAAACTATCCCGGGATCAGACACAGACTGAATCACCCTCCAAAACGTCACATCACACACTCCCGGGGTCAGACACTGAGTGATTATTCCTCTACTCCATCCCATCACACACGCCCGGGGTCAGTCACAGAGTGAAACTCCTTCCACACCGTCCCGACACACACTCCCGGGGTCATACACAGAGTGATTATTCCTCTTCACGGTCCCATCAAACACTCCCGGTGTCAGACACAGGGTGAATTTCAATCCACACCGTCCCAACACACACTCCCGGGGTCAGACACAGAGTGATTATTCCTCTGCACGGTACCATCTAACACTCCCAGGGTCAGACACAGAGAGAATCTCCCTCCACACCGTCGCATCACACACTCCTGTGGTCAGACACAGAGTTATTTTTCCTCTACACGGTCCCATCAAACACTCCCGGGGTCAGACACAGAGTGAATCTCAATCCACACCGTTCCATCACACTCTCCCTGGGTCAGACACAGAGTGATTATTCCTCTACACGGTCCCATCAAACACTCCCGGGGTCAGACACAGAGTGATTATTCCTCTACACGGACCCATCAAACTCTCCCGGGGTCAGACACAGACTGAATCTCCCTCCAAAACGTCACATCACACACTCCCGGTGTCAGACACAGAGTGATTATTCCTCTACTCGGTCCCATCACACACGCCCGGGGTCAGTCACAGAGTGATTATTCCTCTACACGGTCCCATCAAACACTCCCCTGGTCAGACACAGAGTGAATTTCAATCCACACCGTCTCAACACACTTTCCGGTGGTCAGACACAGAGTGATTATTCCTCTACACGGTCCCATCAAACACTCCCGGGGTCAGACACAGAGTGATTATTACTCTACACTGTCCCATCACATACTCCCGTGGTCAGAAACAGAGTGAATCTCCCTCAACACCGTCCCATCACACACTCCCGGATTCAGACACAGAGTGATTATTCCTCTGCACGGTCCCATCAAACACTCCCGCGGACAGACACGGAGTGATTATTCCTCTACACGGTCCCATCAAACACTCCCGGGGTCAGACACAGAGTGAATCTCAATCCATACCGTACCATCACACACTCCCGGGGACAGGAACAGAGTGACTATTCCACTGCACGGTCCCATCAAACACTCCCGGGGGTCAGACACAGAGTGATTATTCCTCTACACGGTACCATCAAGCACTCCCGGGGTCAGACGCAGAGTGAATTTCAAACCACACCGCCCTAACACACACTCCCGGGGTCAGACACCGAGAGATTATTCCTCTACACGGTCCATTCAAACACTCCCGGGGTCAGACAGACAGTGATTATTACTCTACTCGGTCCCATCACAGACGCCCGGGGTCAGTCACAGAGTGAATTTCAATCCACACCGTCCCAACACACACTCCCGGGGTCAGACACAGAGTGATTATTCCACTACACGGTCCCATCAAACACTCCCGGGGTCAGACACAGAGTGATTATTCCTCTACTCGGTCCCATCACAGACGCCCGAGGTCAGACACAGGGTGATTATTACTCTACACGGTCCCATCATACACTCCCGGGGTCAGACACAGAGTGATCATTCCTCTACACGGTCCCATCACACGCGCACGGGGTCAGACACAGAGTGAAACTCCCTCCACACTGTCCCATCACACAGACCCGTTGTCAGACGCAGAGTGAATCTCCCTCTACTCCGCCCATCACACTCTCCCAGAGTCAGCCACAGAGAGAATCTCCGTCCACACCGTCCCATCACACACTCCCGGTGTCAGACACAGAGTGATTATTCCTCTCAACGGTCCCATCAAACACTCCCGGTGTCAGACACAGAGAGAATCTCCCTCCACACCGTACCATCTCACACTGCCGGGGACAGGGACAGAGTGATTATTCCTCTGCACGGTCCCATCAAACACTCCCGGAGGTCAGACACAGAGTGATTATTCCTCTACACGGTACCATCAAACACTCCCGGGGTCAGACACAGACTGAATCTCCCTCCACACCGTCCCATCACACAATCCCTTGGTCAGACACAGAGAGATTATTCCTCTACACGGTCCCATCAAACTCTCCCGGGGTCAGACACAGAGTGATTATTCCTCTGCACGGTCGCATCAAACACTCCCGGTGTCAGACACAGAGTGAATTTCAATCCACACCGTCCCAACACACACTCCCGGGGTCAGACACAGAGTGATTATTCCTCTGCACGATACCATCTAACACTCCCGGGGTCAGACACAGAGAGAATCTCCCTCCACACCGTCGCATCACACACTCCTGTGGTCAAACACAGAGTTATTATTCCTCTGCACGGTCCGATCAAACACTCCCGGGGTCAGACACAGAGTGAATTTAAATCCACACCGTCCCAACACACACTCCCGGGGTCAGACACAGAGTGATTATTCCTCTGCACGGTCCCATCAAACACTCCCGGGGTCAGACACAGAGTGATTATTCCTCTGCACGGTCGCATCAAACACTCCCGGTGTCAGACACAGAGTGAATTTCAATCCACACCGTCCCAACACACACTCCCGGGGTCAGACACAGAGTGATTATTCCTCTGCACGGTCCCATCAAACACTCCCGCGGGTCAGACACATAGTGATTATTCCTCTACACGGTATCATCTAACACTCCCTGGGTCAGACACAGAGTGAATCTCAATCCTTTCCGTCCCATCACACTCTCCCGGGGTCAGACACAGAGTGATTATTCCTCTACACGGTCCCATCAAACTATCCCGGGATCAGACACAGACTGAATCTCCCTCCAAAACGTCACATCACACACTCCCGGGGTCAGACACAGAGTGATTATTCCTCTACTCCATCCCATCACACACGCCCGGGGTCAGTCACAGAGTGAAACTCCTTCCACACCGTCCCATCAAACACTCCCGTGGTCAGACACAGAGTGATTATTCCTCTACACGGTCCCATCAAACACTCCCCTGGTCAGACACAGAGTGAATTTCAATCCACACCGTCTCAACACACTTTCCCGTGGTCAGACACAGAGTGATTATTCCTCTACACGGTCCATTCAAACACTCCCGGGGTCAGACACAGAGTGATTATTACTCTACACTGTCCCATCACATACTCCCGTGGTAAGAAACAGAGTGAATCTCCGTCTACACCGCCCATCACACACTCCCGGAGTCAGACACAGAGTGAATCTCCCTCAACACCGTCCCATCACACACTCCCGGGTTCAGACACAGAGTGATTATTCCTCTGCACGGTCCCATCAAACACTCCCGCGGACAGACACGGAGTGATTATTCCTCTACACGGTCCCATCAAACACTCCCGGGGTCAGACACAGAGTGAATCTCAATCCATACCGTACCATCACACACTCCCGGGGACAGGAACAGAGTGACTATTCCACTGCACGGTCCCATCAAACACTCCCGGGGGTCAGACACAGTGATTATTCCTCTACACGGTACCATCAAACACTCCCGGGGTCAGACGCAGAGTGAATTTCAAAACACACCGCCCAAACACACACTCCCGGGGTCAGACACCGAGAGATTATTCCTCTACACGGTCCATTCAAACACTCCCGGGGTCAGACAGACAGTGATTATTACTCTACTCGGTCCCATCACAGACGCCCGGGGTCAGTCACAGAGTGAATTTCAATCCACACCGTCCCAACACACACTCCCGGGGTCAGACACAGAGTGATTATTCCTCTACACGGTCCCATCAAACACTCCCGGGGTCAGACACAGAGTGATTATTCCTCTACTCGGTCCCATCACAGACGCCCGAGGTCAGACACAGGGTGATTATTACTCTACACGGTCCCATCATACACTCCCGGGGTCAGACACAGAGTGATCATTCCTCTACACGGTCCCATCACACGCGCACGGGGTCAGACACAGAGTGAAACTCCCTCCACACTGTCCCATCACACAGACCCGTTGTCAGACGCAGAGTGAATCTCCCTCTACACCGCCCATCACACTCTCCCAGAGTCAGCCACAGAGTGAATCTCCCTCCACACCGTCCCATCACACACTCCCGGGGTCAGACACAGAGAGAATCTCCCTCCACACCGTCCCATCACACACTCCCGGTGTCAGACACAGAGTGATTATTCCTCTCAACGGTCCCATCAAACACTCCAGGTGTCAGACACAGAGAGAATCTCCCTCCACACCGTACCATCTCACACTCCCGGGGACAGGAACAGAGTGATTATTCCTCTGCACGGTCCCATCAAACACTCCCGGGGGTCAGACACAGAGAGATTATTCCTCTACACGGTCCCATCGAACTCCCCCGGGGTCAGACACAGAGTGATTATTCCTCTGCACGGTCGCATCAAACACTCCCGGGGTCAGACACAGAGTGATTATTCCTCTGCACGATACCATCTAACACTCCCGGGGTCAGACACAGAGAGAATCTCCCTCCACACCGTCGCATCACACACTCCTGTGGTCAGACACAGAGTTATTATTCCTCTGCACGGTCTGATCAAACACTCCCGGGGTCAGACACAGAGTGAATTTCAATCCACACCGTCCCAACACACACTCCCGGGGTCAGACAGAGAGTGCTTATTCCTCTGCACGGTCCCATCAAACACTCCCGCGGGTCAGACACATAGTGATTATTCCTCTACACGGTATCATCTAACACTCCCTGGGTCAGACTCAGAGTGAATCTCAATCCTCTCCGTCCCATCACACTCTCCCGGGGTCAGACACAGAGTGATTATTCCTCTACACGGTCCCATCAAACTATCCCGGTGTCAGACACAGAGAGAATCTCCCTCCACACCGTACCATCTCACACTCCCGGGGACAGGAACAGAGTGATTATTCCTCTGCACGGTCCCATCAAACACTCCCGGGGGTCAGACACAGAGAGATTATTCCTCTACACGGTCCCATCGAACTCCCCCGGGGTCAGACACAGAGTGATTATTCCTCTGCACGGTCGCATCAAACACTCCCGTTGTCAGACACAGAGTGAATTTCAATCCACACCGTCCCAACACACACTCCCGGGGTCAGACACAGAGTGATTATTCCTCTGCACGATACCATCTAACACTCCCGGGGTCAGACACAGAGAGAATCTCCCTCCACACCGTCGCATCACACACTCCTGTGGTCAGACACAGAGTTATTATTCCTCTACACGGTCCATTCAAACACTCCCGGGGTCAGACAGACAGTGATTATTACTCTACTCGGTCCCATCACAGACGCCCGGGGTCAGTCACAGAGTGAATTTCAATCCACACCGTCCCAACACACACTCCCGGGGTCAGACACAGAGTGATTATTCCTCTACACGGTCCCATCAAACACTCCCGGGGTCAGACACAGAGTGATTATTCCTCTACTCGGTCCCATCACAGACGCCCGAGGTCAGACACAGGGTGATTATTACTCTACACGGTCCCATCATACACTCCCGGGGTCAGACACAGAGTGATCATTCCTCTACACGGTCCCATCACACGCGCACGGGGTCAGACACAGAGTGAAACTCCCTCCACACTGTCCCATCACACAGACCCGTTGTCAGACGCAGAGTGAATCTCCCTCTACACCGCCCATCACACTCTCCCAGAGTCAGCCACAGAGTGAATCTCCCTCAACACCGTCCCATCACACACTCCCGGGGTCAGACACAGAGAGAATCTCCCTCCACACCGTCCCATCACACACTCCCGGTGTCAGACACAGAGTGATTATTCCTCTCAACGGTCCCATCAAACACTCCCGGTGTCAGACACAGAGAGAATCTCCCTCCACACCGTACCATCTCACACTCCCGGGGACAGGAACAGAGTGATTATTCCTCTGCACGGTCCCATCAAACACTCCCGGGGGTCAGACACAGAGAGATTATTCCTCTACACGGTCCCATCGAACTCCCCCGGGGTCAGACACAGAGTGATTATTCCTCTGCACGGTCGCATCAAACACTCCCGTTGTCAGACACAGAGTGAATTTCAATCCACACCGTCCCAACACACACACCCGGGGTCAGACACAGAGTGATTATTCCTCTGCACGATACCATCTAACACTCCCGCGGTCAGACACAGAGAGAATCTCCCTCCACACCGTCGCATCACACACTCCTGTGGTCAGACACAGAGTTATTATTCCTCTGCACGGTCTGATCAAACACTCCCGGGGTCAGACACAGAGTGAATTTCAATCCACACCGTCCCAACACACACTCCCGGGGTCAGACAAAGAGTGCTTATTCCTCTGCACGGTCCCATCAAACACTCCCGCGGGTCAGACACATAGTGATTATTCCTCTACACGGTATCATCTAACACTCCCTGGGTCAGACTCAGAGTGAATCTCAATCCTCTCCGTCCCATCACACTCTCCCGGGGTCAGACACAGAGTGATTATTCCTCTACACGGTCCCATCAAACTATCCCGGGATCAGACACAGACTGAATCACCCTCCAAAACGTCACATCACACACTCCCGGGGTCAGACACTGAGTGATTATTCCTCTACTCCATCCCATCACACACGCCCGGGGTCAGTCACAGAGTGAAACTCCTTCCACACCGTCCCGACACACACTCCCGGGGTCATACACAGAGTGATTATTCCTCTTCACCGTCCCATCAAACACTCCCGGTGTCAGACACAGGGTGAATTTCAATCCACACCGTCCCAACACACACTCCCGGGGTCAGACACAGAGTGATTATTCCTCTGCACGGTACCATCTAACACTCCCAGGGTCAGACACAGAGAGAATCTCCCTCCACACCGTCGCATCACACACTCCTGTGGTCAGACACAGAGTTATTTTTCCTCTACACGGTCCCATCAAACACTCCCGGGGTCAGACACAGAGTGAATCTCAATCCACACCGTTCCATCACACTCTCCCTGGGTCAGACACAGAGTGATTATTCCTCTACACGGTCCCATCAAACACTCCCGGGGTCAGACACAGAGTGATTATTCCTCTACACGGACCCATCAAACTCTCCCGGGGTCAGACACAGACTGAATCTCCCTCCAAAACGTCACATCACACACTCCCGGTGTCAGACACAGAGTGATTATTCCTCTACTCGGTCCCATCACACACGCCCGGGGTCAGTCACAGAGTGATTATTCCTCTACACGGTCCCATCAAACACTCCCCTGGTCAGACACAGAGTGAATTTCAATCCACACCGTCTCAACACACTTTCCGGTGGTCAGACACAGAGTGATTATTCCTCTACACGGTCCCATCAAACACTCCCGGGGTCAGACACAGAGTGATTATTACTCTACACTGTCCCATCACATACTCCCGTGGTCAGAAACAGAGTGAATCTCCGTCTACACCGCCCATCACACACTCCCGGAGTCAGACACAGAGTGAATCTCCCTCAACACCGTCCCATCACACACTCCCGGGTTCAGACACAGAGTGATTATTCCTCTGCACGGTCCCATCAAACACTCCCGCGGACAGACACGGAGTGATTATTCCTCTACACGGTCCCATCAAACACTCCCGGGGTCAGACACAGAGTGAATCTCAATCCATACCGTACCATCACACACTCCCGGGGACAGGAACAGAGTGACTATTCCACTGCACGGTCCCATCAAACACTCCCGGGGGTCAGACACAGAGTGATTATTCCTCTACACGGTACCATCAAACACTCCCGGGGTCAGACGCAGAGTGAATTTCAAACCACACCGCCCTAACACACACTCCCGGGGTCAGACACCGAGAGATTATTCCTCTACACGGTCCATTCAAACACTCCCGGGGTCAGACAGACAGTGATTATTACTCTACTCGGTCCCATCGCAGACGCCCGGGGTCAGTCACAGAGTGAATTTCAATCCACACCGTCCCAACACACACTCCCGGGGTCAGACACAGAGTGATTATTCCACTACACGGTCCCATCAAACACTCCCGGGGTCAGACACAGAGTGATTATTCCTCTACTCGGTCCCATCACCGACGCCCGAGGTCAGACACAGGGTGATTATTACTCTACACGGTCCCATCAAACACTCCCCTGGTCAGACACAGAGTGAATTTCAATCCACACCGTCTCAACACACTTTCCGGTGGTCAGACACAGAGTGATTATTCCTCTACACGGTCCCATCAAACACTCCCGGGGTCAGACACAGAGTGATTATTACTCTACACTGTCCCATCACATACTCCCGTGGTCAGAAACAGAGTGAATCTCCGTCTACACCGCCCATCACACACTCCCGGAGTCAGACACAGAGTGAATCTCCCTCAACACCGTCCCATCACACACTCCCGGATTCAGACACAGAGTGATTATTCCTCTGCACGGTCCCATCAAACACTCCCGCGGACAGACACGGAGTGATTATTCCTCTACACGGTCCCATCAAACACTCCCGGGGTCAGACACAGAGTGAATCTCAATCCATACCGTACCATCACACACTCCCGGGGACAGGAACAGAGTGACTATTCCACTGCACGGTCCCATCAAACACTCCCGGGGGTCAGACACAGAGTGATTATTCCTCTACACGGTACCATTAAACACTCCCGGGGTCAGACGCAGAGTGAATTTCAAACCACACCGCCCTAACACACACTCCCGGGGTCAGACACCGAGAGATTATTCCTCTACACGGTCCATTCAAACACTCCCGGGGTCAGACAGACAGTGATTATTACTCTACTCGGTCCCATCACAGACGCCCGGGGTCAGTCACAGAGTGAATTTCAATCCACACCGTCCCAACACACACTCCCGGGGTCAGACACAGAGTGATTATTCCACTACACGGTCCCATCAAACACTCCCGGGGTCAGACACAGAGTGATTATTCCTCTACTCGGTCCCATCACAGACGCCCGAGGTCAGACACAGGGTGATTATTACTATACACGGTCCCATCATACACTCCCGGGGTCAGACACAGAGTGATCATTCCTCTACACGGTCCCATCACACGCGCACGGGGTCAGACACAGAGTGAAACTCCCTCCACACTGTCCCATCACACAGACCCGTTGTCAGACGCAGAGTGAATCTCCCTCTACACCGCCCATCACACTCTCCCAGAGTCAGCCACAGAGAGAATCTCCGTCCACACCGTCCCATCACACACTCCCGGTGTCAGACACAGAGTGATTATTCCTCTCAACGGTCCCATCAAACACTCCCGGTGTCAGACACAGAGAGAATCTCCCTCCACACCGTACCATCTCACACTGCCGGGGACAGGGACAGAGTGATTATTCCTCTGCACGGTCCCATCAAACACTCCCGGAGGTCAGACACAGAGTGATTATTCCTCTACACGGTACCATCAAACACTCCCGGGGTCAGACACAGACTGAATCTCCCTCCACACCGTCCCATCACACAATCCCTTGGTCAGACACAGAGAGATTATTCCTCTACACGGTCCCATCAAACTCTCCCGGGGTCAGACACAGAGTGATTATTCCTCTGCACGGTCGCATCAAACACTCCCGGTGTCAGACACAGAGTGAATTTCAATCCACACCGTCCCAACACACACTCCCGGGGTCAGACACAGAGTGATTATTCCTCTGCACGATACCATCTAACACTCCCGGGGTCAGACACAGAGAGAATCTCCCTCCACACCGTCGCATCACACACTCCTGTGGTCAAACACAGAGTTATTATTCCTCTGCACGGTCCGATCAAACACTCCCGGGGTCAGACACAGAGTGAATTTAAATCCACACCGTCCCAACACACACTCCCGGGGTCAGACACAGAGTGATTATTCCTCTGCACGGTCCCATCAAACACTCCCGGGGTCAGACACAGAGTGATTATTCCTCTGCACGGTCGCATCAAACACTCCCGGTGTCAGACACAGAGTGAATTTCAATCCACACCGTCCCAACACACACTCCCGGGGTCAGACACAGAGTGATTATTCCTCTGCACGGTCCCATCAAACACTCCCGCGGGTCAGACACATAGTGATTATTCCTCTACACGGTATCATCTAACACTCCCTGGGTCAGACACAGAGTGAATCTCAATCCTTTCCGTCCCATCACACTCTCCCGGGGTCAGACACAGAGTGATTATTCCTCTACACGGTCCCATCAAACTATCCCGGGATCAGACACAGACTGAATCTCCCTCCAAAACGTCACATCACACACTCCCGGGGTCAGACACAGAGTGATTATTCCTCTACTCCATCCCATCACACACGCCCGGGGTCAGTCACAGAGTGAAACTCCTTCCACACCGTCCCATCAAACACTCCCGGGGTCAGACACAGAGTGATTATTCCTCTACACGGACCCATCAAACTCTCCCGGGGTCAGACACAGACTGAATCTCCCTCCAAAACGTCACATCACACTCTCCCGGTGTCAGACACAGAGTGATTATTCCTCTACTCGGTCCCATCACACACGCCCGGGGTCAGTCACAGAGTGATTATTCCTCTACACGGTCCCATCAAACACTCCCCTGGTCAGACACAGAGTGAATTTCAATCCACACCGTCTCAACACACTTTCCCGTGGTCAGACACAGAGTGATTATTCCTCTACACGGTCCATTCAAACACTCCCGGGGTCAGACACAGAGTGATTATTACTCTACACTGTCCCATCACATACTCCCGTGGTAAGAAACAGAGTGAATCTCCGTCTACACCGCCCATCACACACTCCCGGAGTCAGACACAGAGTGAATCTCCCTCAACACCGTCCCATCACACACTCCCGGGTTCAGACACAGAGTGATTATTCCTCTGCACGGTCCCATCAAACACTCCCGCGGACAGACACGGAGTGATTATTCCTCTACACTGTCCCATCAAACACTCCCGGGGTCAGACACAGAGTGAATCTCAATCCATACCGTACCATCACACACTCCCGGGGACAGGAACAGAGTGACTATTCCACTGCACGGTCCCATCAAACACTCCCGGGGGTCAGACACATTGATTATTCCTCTACACGGTACCATCAAACACTCCCGGGGTCAGACGCAGAGTGAATTTCAAAACACACCGCCCAAACACACACTCCCGGGGTCAGACACCGAGAGATTATTCCTCTACACGGTCCATTCAAACACTCCCGGGGTCAGACAGACAGTGATTATTACTCTACTCGGTCCCATCACAGACGCCCGGGGTCAGTCACAGAGTGAATTTCAATCCACACCGTCCCAACACACACTCCCGGGGTCAGACACAGAGTGATTATTCCTCTACACGGTCCCATCAAACACTCCCGGGGTCAGACACAGAGTGATTATTCCTCTACTCGGTCCCATCACAGACGCCCGAGGTCAGACACAGGGTGATTATTACTCTACACGGTCCCATCATACACTCCCGGGGTCAGACACAGAGTGATCATTCCTCTACACGGTCCCATCACACGCGCACGGGGTCAGACACAGAGTGAAACTCCCTCCACACTGTCCCATCACACAGACCCGTTGTCAGACGCAGAGTGAATCTCCCTCTACACCGCCCATCACACTCTCCCAGAGTCAGCCACAGAGTGAATCTCCCTCAACACCGTCCCATCACACACTCCCGGGGTCAGACACAGAGAGAATCTCCCTCCACACCGTCCCATCACACACTCCCGGTGTCAGACACAGAGTGATTATTCCTCTCAACGGTCCCATCAAACACTCCCGGTGTCAGACACAGAGAGAATCTCCCTCCACACCGTACCATCTCACACTCCCGGGGACAGGAACAGAGTGATTATTCCTCTGCACGGTCCCATCAAACACTCCCGGGGGTCAGACACAGAGAGATTATTCCTCTACACGGTCCCATCGAACTCCCCCGGGGTCAGACACAGAGTGATTATTCCTCTGCACGGTCGCATCAAACACTCCCGTTGTCAGACACAGAGTGAATTTCATTCCACACCGTCCCAACACACACTCCCGGGGTCAGACACAGAGTGATTATTCCTCTGCACGATACCATCTAACACTCCCGGGGTCAGACACAGAGAGAATCTCCCTCCACACCGTCGCATCACACACTCTTGTGGTCAGACACAGAGTTATTATTCCTCTGCACGGTCTGATCAAACACTCCCGGGGTCAGACACAGAGTGAATTTCAATCCACACCGTCCCAACACACACTCCCGGGGTCAGACAGAGAGTGCTTATTCCTCTGCACGGTCCCATCAAACACTCCCGCGGGTCAGACACATAGTGATTATTCCTCTACACGGTATCATCTAACACTCCCTGGGTCAGACTCAGAGTGAATCTCAATCCTCTCCGTCCCATCACACTCTCCCGGGGTCAGACACAGAGTGATTATTCCTCTACACGGTCCCATCAAACTATCCCGGTGTCAGACACAGAGAGAATCTCCCTCCACACCGTACCATCTCACACTCCCGGGGACAGGAACAGAGTGATTATTCCTCTGCACGGTCCCATCAAACACTCCCGGGGGTCAGACACAGAGAGATTATTCCTCTACACGGTCCCATCGAACTCCCCCGGGGTCAGACACAGAGTGATTATTCCTCTGCACGGTCGCATCAAACACTCCCGTTGTCAGACACAGAGTGAATTTCAATCCACACCGTCCCAACACACACTCCCGGGGTCAGACACAGAGTGATTATTCCTCTGCACGATACCATCTAACACTCCCGGGGTCAGACACAGAGAGAATCTCCCTCCACACCGTCGCATCACACACTCCTGTGGTCAGACACAGAGTTATTATTCCTCTACACGGTCCATTCAAACACTCCCGGGGTCAGACAGACAGTGATTATTACTCTACTCGGTCCCATCACAGACGCCCGGGGTCAGTCACAGAGTGAATTTCAATCCACACCGTCCCAACACACACTCCCGGGGTCAGACACAGAGTGATTATTCCTCTACACGGTCCCATCAAACACTCCCGGGGTCAGACACAGAGTGATTATTCCTCTACTCGGTCCCATCACAGACGCCCGAGGTCAGACACAGGGTGATTATTACTCTACACGGTCCCATCATACACTCCCGGGGTCAGACACAGAGTGATCATTCCTCTACACGGTCCCATCACACGCGCACGGGGTCAGACACAGAGTGAAACTCCCTCCACACTGTCCCATCACACAGACCCGTTGTCAGACGCAGAGTGAATCTCCCTCTACACCGCCCATCACACTCTCCCAGAGTCAGCCACAGAGTGAATCTCCCTCAACACCGTCCCATCACACACTCCCGGGGTCAGACACAGAGAGAATCTCCCTCCACACCGTCCCATCACACACTCCCGGTGTCAGACACAGAGTGATTATTCCTCTCAACGGTCCCATCAAACACTCCCGGTGTCAGACACAGAGAGAATCTCCCTCCACACCGTACCATCTCACACTCCCGGGGACAGGAACAGAGTGATTATTCCTCTGCACGGTCCCATCAAACACTCCCGGGGGTCAGACACAGAGAGATTATTCCTCTACACGGTCCCATCGAACTCCCCCGGGGTCAGACACAGAGTGATTATTCCTCTGCACGGTCGCATCAAACACTCCCGTTGTCAGACACAGAGTGAATTTCAATCCACACCGTCCCAACACACACTCCCGGGGTCAGACACAGAGTGATTATTCCTCTGCACGATACCATCTAACACTCCCGGGGTCAGACACAGAGAGAATCTCCCTCCACACCGTCGCATCACACACTCCTGTGGTCAGACACAGAGTTATTATTCCTCTGCACGGTCTGATCAAACACTCCCGGGGTCAGACACAGAGTGAATTTCAATCCACACCGTCCCAACACACACTCCCGGGGTCAGACAGAGAGTGCTTATTCCTCTGCACGGTCCCATCAAACACTCCCGCGGGTCAGACACATAGTGATTATTCCTCTACACGGTATCATCTAACACTCCCTGGGTCAGACTCAGAGTGAATCTCAATCCTCTCCGTCCCATCACACTCTCCCGGGGTCAGACACAGAGTGATTATTCCTCTACACGGTCCCATCAAACTATCCCGGGATCAGACACAGACTGAATCACCCTCCAAAACGTCACATCACACACTCCCGGGGTCAGACACTGAGTGATTATTCCTCTACTCCATCCCATCACACACGCCCGGGGTCAGTCACAGAGTGAAACTCCTTCCACACCGTCCCGACACACACTCCCGGGGTCATACACAGAGTGATTATTCCTCTTCACCGTCCCATCAAACACTCCCGGTGTCAGACACAGGGTGAATTTCAATCCACACCGTCCCAACACACACTCCCGGGGTCAGACACAGAGTGATTATTCCTCTGCACGGTACCATCTAACACTCCCAGGGTCAGACACAGAGAGAATCTCCCTCCACACCGTCGCATCACACACTCCTGTGGTCAGACACAGAGTTATTTTTCCTCTACACGGTCCCATCAAACACTCCCGGGGTCAGACACAGAGTGAATCTCAATCCACACCGTTCCATCACACTCTCCCTGGGTCAGACACAGAGTGATTATTCCTCTACACGGTCCCATCAAACACTCCCGGGGTCAGACACAGAGTGATTATTCCTCTACACGGACCCATCAAACTCTCCCGGGGTCAGACACAGACTGAAACTCCCTCCAAAACGTCACATCACACACTCCCGGTGTCAGACACAGAGTGATTATTCCTCTACTCGGTCCCATCACACACGCCCGGGGTCAGTCACAGAGTGATTATTCCTCTACACGGTCCCATCAAACACTCCCCTGGTCAGACACAGAGTGAATTTCAATCCACACCGTCTCAACACACTTTCCGGTGGTCAGACACAGAGTGATTATTCCTCTACACGGTCCCATCAAACACTCCCGGGGTCAGACACAGAGTGATTATTACTCTACACTGTCCCATCACATACTCCCGTGGTCAGAAACAGAGTGAATCTCCGTCTACACCGCCCATCACACACTCCCGGAGTCAGACACAGAGTGAATCTCCCTCAACACCGTCCCATCACACACTCCCGGGTTCAGACACAGAGTGATTATTCCTCTGCACGGTCCCATCAAACACTCCCGCGGACAGACACGGAGTGATTATTCCTCTACACGGTCCCATCAAACACTCCCGGGGTCAGACACAGAGTGAATCTCAATCCATACCGTACCATCACACACTCCCGGGGACAGGAACAGAGTGACTATTCCACTGCACGGTCCCATCAAACACTCCCGGGGGTCAGACACAGAGTGAATTTCAAACCACACCGCCCTAACACACACTCCCGGGGTCAGACACCGAGAGATTATTCCTCTACACGGTCCATTCAAACACTCCCGGGGTCAGACAGACAGTGATTATTACTCTACTCGGTCCCATCACAGACGCCCGGGGTCAGTCACAGAGTGAATTTCAATCCACACCGTCCCAACACACACTCCCGGGGTCAGACACAGAGTGATTATTCCACTACACGGTCCCATCAAACACTCCCGGGGTCAGACACAGAGTGATTATTCCTCTACTCGGTCCCATCACAGACGCCCGAGGTCAGACACAGGGTGATTATTACTCTACACGGTCCCATCATACACTCCCGGGGTCAGACACAGAGTGATCATTCCTCTACACGGTCCCATCACACGCGCACGGGGTCAGACACAGAGTGAAACTCCCTCCACACTGTCCCATCACACAGACCCGTTGTCAGACGCAGAGTGAATCTCCCTCTACACCGCCCATCACACTCTCCCAGAGTCAGCCACAGAGAGAATCTCCGTCCACACCGTCCCATCACACACTCCCGGTGTCAGACACAGAGTGATTATTCCTCTCAACGGTCCCATCAAACACTCCCGGTGTCAGACACAGAGAGAATCTCCCTCCACACCGTACCATCTCACACTGCCGGGGACAGGGACAGAGTGATTATTCCTCTGCACGGTCCCATCAAACACTCCCGGAGGTCAGACACAGAGTGATTATTCCTCTACACGGTACCATCAAACACTCCCGGGGTCAGACACAGACTGAATCTCCCTCCACACCGTCCCATCACACAATCCCTTGGTCAGACACAGAGAGATTATTCCTCTACACGGTCCCATCAAACTCTCCCGGGGTCAGACACAGAGTGATTATTCCTCTGCACGGTCGCATCAAACACTCCCGGTGTCAGACACAGAGTGAATTTCAATCCACACCGTCCCAACACACACTCCCGGGGTCAGACACAGAGTGATTATTCCTCTGCACGATACCATCTAACACTCCCGGGGTCAGACACAGAGAGAATCTCCCTCCACACCGTCGCATCACACACTCCTGTGGTCAAACACAGAGTTATTATTCCTCTGCACGGTCCGATCAAACACTCCCGGGGTCAGACACAGAGTGAATTTAAATCCACACCGTCCCAACACACACTCCCGGGGTCAGACACAGAGTGATTATTCCTCTGCACGGTCCCATCAAACACTCCCGGGGTCAGACACAGAGTGATTATTCCTCTACTCGGTCCCATCACAGACGCCCGAGGTCAGACACAGGGTGATTATTACTCTACACGGTCCCATCATACACTCCCGGGGTCAGACACAGAGTGATCATTCCTCTACACGGTCCCATCACACGCGCACTGGGTCAGACACAGAGTGAAACTCCCTGCACACTGTCCCATCACACAGACCCGTTGTCAGACGCAGAGTGAATCTCCCTCTACACCGCCCATCACACACTCCCAGAGTCAGACACAGAGTGAATCTCCCTCAACACCGTCCCATCACACACTCCCGGGGTCAGACACAGAGAGAATCTCCCTCCGCACCGTCCCATCACACACTCCCGGGGTCAGACACAGAGTGATTATTCCTCTCCACGGTCCCATCAAACACTCCCGGTGTCAGACACAGAGAGAATCTCCCTCCACACCGTACCATCACACACTCCCGGGGACAGGAACAGAGTGATTATTCCTCTGCACGGTCCCATCAAACACTCCCGGGGTTCAGACACAGAGTGATTATTCCTCTACACGGTACCATCAAACACTCCCGGGGTCAGACACAGAGTGAATCTCCCTCCACACCGTCCCATCACACACTCCTGTGGTCAGACACAGAGTGATTATTCCTCTACACGGTACCATCAAACACTCCCGGGGTCAGACACAGACTGAATCTCCCTCCACACCGTCCCATCACACAATCACTTGGTCAGACACAGAGAGATTATTCCTCTACAAGGTCCCATCAAACTCTCCCGGGGTCAGACACAGAGTGATTATTCCTCTGCAAGGTCGCATCAACACTCCCGGTGTTAGACACAGAGTGAATTTCAATCCACACCGTCCCAACACACACTCCCGGGGTCAGACACAAAGTGATTATTCCTCTGCACGGTGCCATCTAACACTCCCGGGGTCAGACACAGAGAGAATCTCCCTCCACACCGTCGCATCACACACTCCTGTGGTCAGACACAGAGTTATTATTCCTCTGCACGGTCCGATCAAACACTCCCGGGGTCAGACACAGAGTGAATTTCAATCCACACCGTCCCAACACACACTCCCGGGGTCAGACACAGAGTGAATCTCAATTCTCTCCGTCCCATCACACTCTCCCGGGGTCAGACACAGAGTGATTATTCCTCTACACGCTCCCATCAAACTATCCCGGGATCAGACACAGACTGAATCTCCCTCCAAAACGTCACATCACACACTCCCGGGGTAGGAACAGAGTGATTATTCCTCTGCACGGTACCATCTAACACTCCCAGGGTCAGACACAGAGAGAATCTCCCTCCACACCGTCGCATCACACACTCCTGTGGTCAGACACAGAGTTATTTTTCCTCGACACGGTCCCAACAAACACTCCCGGGGTCAGACTCAGAGTGAATCTCAATCCACAACGTCCATCACACTCTCCCTGGGTCAGACACAGAGTGTTTATTCCTCTACAAGGTCCCATCACACACGCCCGGGGTCAGTCACAGAGTGATTATTCCTCTACACGGTCCCATCAAACACTCCCGGTGTCAGACACAGAGTGAATTTCAAAACACACCGTCCCAACACACACTCCCGGGGTCAGACAAAGAGTGATTATTCCTCTGCACGGTACCAACTAACACTCCCGGGGTCAGACACAGAGAGAATCTCCCTCCACACCGTCGCATCACACACTCCTGTGGTCAGACACAGAGTTATTATTCCTCTGCACGGTCCGATCAAACACTCCCGGGGTCTGACACAGAGTGAATTTCAATCCACACCGTCCCAACACACACTCCCGGGGTCAGACACAGAGTGATTATTCCTCTGCACGGTCCCATCAAACACTCCCGCGGGTCAGACACATAGTGATTATTCCTCTACACGGTACCATCTAACACTCCCTGGGTCAGACACAGAGTGAATCTCAATCCTCTCCGTCCCATCACACTCTCCCGGGGTCAGACACAGAGAGATTATTCCTCTACACGGTCCCATCAAACACTCCCGCGGGTCAGACACATAGTGATTATTCCTCTACACGGTACCATCTAACACTCCCTGGGTCAGACAGAGAGTGAATCTCAATCCTCTCCGTCCCATCACACTCTCCCGGGGTCAGACACAGAGCGATTATTCCTCTACACGGTCCCATCAAACTATCCCGGGATCAGACACAGACTGAATCTCCCTCCAAAACGTCACATCACACACTCCCGGGGTCAGACACAGAGTGATTATTCCTCTACACGGTACCATCAAACACTCCCGGGGTCAGACACAGAGTGAATTTCAAACCACACCGCCCCAACACACACTCCCGGGGTCAGACACCGACAGATTATTCCTCTACACGGTCCCATCAAACACTCCCGGGGTCAGACACAGAGTGATTATTCCTCTACTCGGTCCCATCACAGACGCCCGAGGTCAGACACAGGGTGATTATCACTCTACACGGTCCCATCATACACTCCCGGGGTCAGACACAGAGTGATCATTCCTCTACACGGTCCCATCACACGCGCACGGGGTCAGACACAGAGTGAAACTCCCTCCACACTGTCCCATCACACAGACCCGTTGTCAGACGCAGAGTGAATCTCCCTCTACACCGCCCATCACACACTCCCAGAGTCAGACACAGAGTGAATCTCCCTCAACACCGTCCCATCACACACTCCCGGGGTCAGACACAGAGAGAATCTCCCTCCACACCGTCCCATCACACACTCCCGGGGTCAGACACAGAGTGATTATTCCTCTCCACGGTCCCATCAAACACTCCCGGTGTCAGACACAGAGAGAATCTCCCTCCACACCGAACCATCACACACTCCCGGGGACAGGAACAGAGTGATTATTCCTCTGCACGGTCCCATCAAACACTCCCGGGGTCAGACACAGAGTGAATCTCCCTCCACACCGCCCCATCACACACTCCTGTGGTCAGACACAGAGTGATTATTCCTCTACACGGTACCATGTAACACTCCCGGTGTCAGACTCAGACTGAATCTCCCTCCACACCGTCCCATCACACAATCCCTTGGTCAGACACAGAGAGATTATTCCTCTACACGGTCCCATCAAACTCTCCCGCGGTCAGACACAGAGTGATTATTCCTCTGCACGGTCGCATCAAACACTCCCGGTGTCAGGCACAGAGTGAATTTCAATCCACACCGTCCCAACACACACTCCCGGGGTCAGACACAGAGAGATTATTCCTCTGCACGGTACCATCTAACACTCCCGGGGTCAGACACAGAGAGAATCTCCCTCCGCACCGTCGCATCACACACTCCTGTGGTCAGACACAGAGTTATTATTCCTCTGCACGGTCCGATCAAACACTCCCGGGGTCAGACACAGAGTGAATTTCAATCCACACCGTCCCAACACACACTCCCGTGGTCAGACACAGAGTGATTATTCCTCTGCACGGTCCCATCAAACACTCCCGCGGGTCAGACACATAGTGATTATTCCTCTACACGGTATCATCTAACACTCCCTGGGTCAGACACAGAGTGAATCTCAATCCTCTCCGTCCCATCACACTCTCCCGGGGTCAGACACAGAGTGATTATTCCACAACTCCATCCCATCACACACTCCCGGGGTCAGACACAGAGAGAATCTCCCTCCACACCGTCGCATCACACACTCCTGTGGTCAGACACAGAGTTATTATTCCTCTGCACGGTCCCATCAAACTCTCCCGCGGTCAGACACAGAGTGATTATTCCTCTGCACGGTCGCATCAAACACTCCCGGTGTCAGGCACAGAGTGAATTTCAATCCACACCGTCCCAACACACACTCCCGGGGTCAGACACAGAGTGATTATTCCTCTGCACGGTACCATCTAACACTCCCGGGGTCAGACACAGAGAGAATCTCCCTCCACACCGTCGCATCACACACTCCTGTGGTCAGACCCAGAGTTATTATTCCTCTGCACGGTCCGATCAAACACTCCCGGGGTCAGACACAGAGTGAATTTCAATCCACACCGTCCCAACACACACTCCCGGGGTCAGACACAGAGTGATTATTCCTCTGCACGGTCCCATCAAACACTCCCGCGGGTCAGACACATAGTGATTATTCCTCTACACGGTCCCATCAAACTATCCCGGGATCAGACACAGACTGAATCACCCTCCAAAACGTCACATCACACACTCCCGGGGTCAGACACAGAGTGATTATTCCTCTACTCCATCCCATCACACACTCCCGGGGTCAGACACAGAGAGAATCTCCTTCCACACCGTCGCATCACACACTCCTGAGGTCAGACACAGAGTTATTATTCCTCTGCACGGTCCGATCAAACACTCCCGGGGTCAGACACAGAGTGAATCTCAATCCGCAACGTTCCATCACACTCTCCCTGGGTCAGACTCAGAGTGATTATTCCTCTACACGGACCCATCAAACTCTCCCGGGGTGAGACACAGACTGAATCTCCCTCCAAAACGTCACATCACACACTCCCGGTGTCAGACACAGAGTGATTATTCCTCTACTCGGTCCCATCACACACGCCCGGGGTCAGTCACAGAGTGATTATTCCTCTACACGGTCCCATCAAACACTCCCGGTGTCAGACACAGAGTGAATTTCAAAACACACCGTCCCAACACACACTCCCGGGGTCAGACAAAGAGTGATTATTCCTCTGCACGGTACCATCTAACACTCCTGGGGTCAGACACAGAGAGAATCTCCCTCCACACCGTCGCATCACACACTCCTGTGGTCAGACACAGAGTTATTTTTCCTCGACACGGTCCCATCAAACACTCCCGGGGTCAGACACAGAGTGAATCTCAATCCACAACGTTCCATCACACTCTCCCTGGGTCAGACACAGAGTGATTATTCCTCTACAAGGTCCCATCAAACACTCCCGGGGTCAGACACAGAGTGATTATTCCTCTACACGGACCCATCAAACTCTCCCGGGGTCAGACACAGACTGAATCTCCCTCCAAAACGTCACATCACACACTCCCGGTGTCAGACACAGAGTGATTATTCCTCTACTCGGTCCCATCACACACGCCCGGGGTCAGTCACAGAGTGATTATTCCTCTACACGGTCCCATCAAACACTCCCGGTGTCAGACACAGAGTGAATTTCAAAACACACCGTCCCAACACACACTCCCGGGGTCAGACAAAGAGTGATTATTCCTCTGCACGGTACCATCTAACACTCCCGGGGTCAGACACAGAGAGAATCTCCCTCCACACCGTCGCATCACACACTCCTGTGGTCAGACACAGAGTTATTATTCCTCTGCACGGTCCGATCAAACACTCCCGGGGTCTGACACAGAGTGAATTTCAATCCACACCGTCCCAACACACACTCCCGGGGTCAGACACAGAGTGATTATTCCTCTGCACGGTCCCATCAAACACTCCCGCGGGTCAGACACATAGTGATTATTCCTCTACACGGTACCATCTAACACTCCCTGGGTCAGACACAGAGTGAATCTCAATCCTCTCCGTCCCATCACACTCTCCCGGGGTCAGACACAGAGAGATTATTCCTCTACACGGTCCCATCAAACACTGCCGCGGGTCAGACACATAGTGATTATTCCTCTACACGGTACCATCTAACACTCCCTGGGTCAGACACAGAGTGAATCTCAATCCTCTCCGTCCCATCACACTCTCCCGGGGTCAGACACAGAGCGATTATTCCTCTACACGGTCCCATCAAACTATTCCGGGATCAGACACAGACTGAATCTCCCTCCAAAACGTCACATCACACACTCCCGGGGTCAGACACAGAGTGATTATTCCTCTACACGGTACCATCAAACACTCCCGGGGTCAGACACAGAGTGAATTTCAAACCACACCGCCCCAACACACACTCCCGGGGTCAGACACCGACAGATTATTCTTCTACACGGTCCCATCAAACACTCCCGGGGTCAGACACAGAGTGATTATTCCTCTACTCGGTCCCATCACAGACGCCCGAGGTCAGACACAGGGTGATTATTACTCTACACGGTCCCATCATACACTCCCGGGGTCAGACACAGAGTGATCATTCCTCTACACGGTCCCATCACACGCGCACGGGGTCAGACACAGAGTGAAACTCCCTCCACACTGTCCCATCACACAGACCCGTTGTCAGACGCAGAGTGAATCTCCCTCTACACCGCCCATCACACACTCCCAGAGTCAGACACAGAGTGAATCTCCCTCAACACCGTCCCATCACACACTCCCGGGGTCAGACACAGAGAGAATCTCCCTCCACACAGTCCCATCACACACTCCCGGGGTCAGACACAGAGTGATTATTCCTCTCCACGGTCCCATCAAACACTCCCGGTGTCAGACACAGAGAGAATCTCCCTCCACACCGAACCATCACACACTCCCGGGGACAGGAACAGAGTGATTATTCCTCTGCACGGTCCCATCAAACACTCCCGGGGTCAGACACAGAGTGAATCTCCCTCCACACCTCTCCATCACACACTCCTGTGGTCAGACACAGAGTGATTATTCCTCTACACGGTACCATGTAACACTCCCGGTGTCAGACTCAGACTGAATCTCCCTCCACACCGTCCCATCACACAATCCCTTGGTCAGACACAGAGAGATTATTCCTCTACACGGTCCCATCAAACTCTCCCGCGGTCAGACACAGAGTGATTATTCCTCTGCACGGTCGCATCAAACACTCCCGGTGTCAGGCACAGAGTGAATTTCAATCCACACCGTCCCAACACACACTCCCGGGGTCAGACACAGAGTGATTATTCCTCTGCACGGTACCATCTAACACTCCCGGGGTCAGACACAGAGAGAATCTCCCTCCACACCGTCGCATCACACACTCCTGTGGTCAGACACAGAGTTATTATTCCTCTGCACGGTCCGATCAAACACTCCCGGGGTCAGACACAGAGTGAATTTCAATCCACACCGTCCCAACACACACTCCCGGGGTCAGACACAGAGTGATTATTCCTCTGCACGGTCCCATCAAACACTCCCGCGGGTCAGACACATAGTGATTATTCCTCTACACGGTATCATCTAACACTCCCTGGGTCAGACACAGAGTGAATCTCAATCCTCTCCGTCCCATCACACTCTCCCGGGGTCAGACACAGAGTGATTATTCCTCTACTCCATCCCATCACACACTCCCGGGGTCAGACACAGAGAGAATCTCCCTCCACACCGTCGCATCACACACTCCTGTGGTCAGACACAGAGTGAATCTCCCTCCACGCCATCTCATCACACTCTCCCGGGGTCAGACACAGAGTGATTATTCCTCTACACGGTCCCATCAAACACTCCCGTGGTCAGAAACAGAGTGATTATTCCTCTACACCGCCCATCACACTCTCCCGGGGTCGGACACAGAGAGATTATTCCTCTACACGGCCCCATCAAACTCTCCCGGGGTCAGACACAGAGTGAATCTCCCTCCACGCCATCTCATCACACTCTCGCGGGGTCAGACACAGAGTGATTATTCCTCTACACGGTCCCATCAAACACTCCCGTGGTCAGAAACAGAGTGATTATTCCTCTACACCGCCCATCACACTCTCCCGGGGTCGGACACAGAGAGATTATTCCTCTACACGGTACCATCAAACACTCCCGAGGTCAGACACAGAGAGATTATTCCTCTACACGGTCAAATCAAACACTCCCCGTGTCAGACACAGAGTCATTATTCCTCTGCAAGGTCACATCAAACACTTCCGTGGTCAGACACAGAGTGATTATTCCTCTACACGGTACCATCACACACTCCCGGTGTCAGACACAGTGTGAATCTCCTTCCACACCGTCCCATCACACACTCCAGGGGTCGGACAAAGTGTGAATCTCCCTCCACACCATCCCATCACACACTCCCGTGGTCAGACACAGAGAGATTATTCCTCTACACGGTACCATCAAACACTCCCGGGGTCAGACACAGAGTGATTATTCCTCTACACGGTACCATCACCCACTCCCGGTGTCAGACACAGTGTGAATCTCCTTCAACACCGTCCCATCACACACTCCCGGGGTCAGACACAGAGTGATTATTCCTCTCCACGGTCCCATCAAACACTCCCGGGGTCAGACACAGAGTGATTATTCCTCTACACGGCCCCATCAAACACTCCCGGGGTCAGACACAGAGTGATTATTCCTCTACATGGTACCATCAAACGCTCCCGGGGGTCAGACTCAGAGAGATTATTCCTCTACACGGTACCTTCAAACAGTCCCGGGTTCAGACACAGAGAGATTATTCCTCTACACGGTCCCATCAAACACTCCCCGGGTCAGACACAGAGTGAATCTCAATCCTCACCGTCCCATCACACACTCCCGGGGTCAGACACAGAGAGATTATTCCTCTACACGGTACCATCAAACAGTCCCGGGGTCAGACACAGAGAGATTATTCCTCTACACGGTCCCAGCAAACACTCCCGGGGTCAGACACAGAGTCATTATTCCTCTACACGGTCACATCAAACTCTTCCGGGGTCAGATACAGAGTGATTATTCCTCTACACGGTCCCATCAAACACTCCCGGGGTCAGACACAGAGTGAATCTCCCTCCACGCCATCCCATCACACTCTCCCGGGGTCAGACACAGAGTGATTATTCCTCTACACGGCCCCATCAAACACTCCCGGGGTCAGACACAGAGTGATTATTCCTCTACACGGTCCCATTAAACGCTCCCGGGGGTCAGACACAGAGTGATTATTTCTCTACACGGTGCCATCACACACTCCCGGTGTCAGACGCAGAGTGAATCTCAATCCTCACCGTCCCATCAGACACTCCCGGGGTCAGACACAGGGAGATTATTCCTCTACACGGTACCTTCAAACACTCCCGGGGTCAGACACAGAGAGATTATTCCTCTACACGGTCCAATCAAACACTCCCGGGGTCAGACACAGAGAGATTATTCCTCTACACTGTACCATCAAACAGTCCCGGGGTCAGACACAGAGAGATTATTCCTCTACACGGTCCCAGCAAACACTCCCGGGGTGAGACACAGAGTCATTATTCCTCTGCAAGGTCACATCAAACACTTCCGTGGTCAGACACAGAGTGATTATTCCTCTACACGGTCCAACAAACACTCCCGGGGTCAGACACAGAGTGATTATTCCTCTACCCTGCCCATCACACACTCCCGGGGTCAGACACAGAGTGAATCTCCCTCCACACCGTCCCATCACACACTCCCGGGGTCAGACACAGAGTGATTACTTCTCTACACGGTCCCATCAAAAGCACCCGGGGGTCAGACAAAGAGTGATTATTCCTCTACACGGTCCCATCAAACACTGCGGGAGTAAGACGCAGAGTCATTATTCCTCTGCAAGATCACTTCAGACTCTTCCATGGTCAGACACAGAATGATTATTCCTCTACACGGTACCATCACACACTCCCGGTGTCAGACACAGTGTGAATCTCCTTCAACACCGTCCCATCACACACTTCCGGGTTCAGACACAGAGTGATTATTCCTCTCCACGGTCCCATCAAACACTCCCGGGGTCAGACACAAAGTGATTATTCCTCTACACGGCCCCATCAAACTCTCCCGGGGTGAGACACAGAGTGATTATTTCTCTACACGGTACCATCACACACTCCCGGTGTCAGACACAGTGTGAATCTCCTTCAACACCGTCCCATCACACACTCCCGGGGTCAGACACAGAGTGATTATTCCTCTCCACGGTCCCGTCAAACATTCCCGGGGTCAGACACAGAGAGATTATTCCTCTAATCCGTCGCTTCAAACACTCCCGGGGTCAGACACAGAGTGAATCTCAATCCTCACAGTCCCATCACACACTCCCGGGGTCAGACACAGAGAGATTATTCCTGTACACGGTACCATCAAACATTCCCGGGATCAGACACAGAGAGATTATTCCTCTAATCCGTCGCTTCAAACACTCCCGGGGTCAGACACAGAGTGAATCTCAATCCTCACAGTCCCATCACACACTCCCGGGGTCAGACACAGAGAGATTATTCCTCTACACGGTACCATCAAACACTCCCGGGGTCAGACACAGAGAAAATATTCCTCTACACGGTCCCATCAAACTCTACCGGGGTCAGACACAGAGTGAATCTCAATCCTCACCGTCCCATCACACACTCCCGGGGTCAGACACAGAGAGATTATTCCTCTACACGGTACCGTCAAACAGTCCCGCGGTCAGACACAGAGTGATTATTCCTCAACACGGAATCATCACACACTCCCGGTGTCAGACACAGTGTGAATCTCCTTCAACACCGTCCCATCACACACTCCCGTGGTCAGAGACAGAGTGATTATTCCTCTCCACGGTCCCATCAAACACTCCCGGGGTCAAACACAGAGTGATTATTCCTCTACACGGCACCATCAAACTATCCCGGGGTCAGATACAGAGTGATTATTCCTCTACTCGGTCCCATCAAACACTCCCGGGGTCAGACACAGAGTGAATCTCCCTCCACGCCGTCCCATCACACTCTCCCGGGGTCAGACACAGAGAGATTATTCCTCTACACGGTCCCATCAAACACTCCCGTGGTCAGAAACAGAGTGATTATTCCTCTACACCGCCCATCACACTCTCCCGGGGTCGGACACGGAGAGATTATTCCTCTATACGGTACCATCAAACACTCCCGAGGTCAGACACAGAGAGATTATTCCTCTACACGGTCCCATCAAACTCTCCCGGTGTCAGACACAGAGTCATTATTCCTCTGCAAGGTCACATCAAGCACTTCCGTGGTCAGACACAGAGTGATTATACACGGTACCATCACACACTCCCGGTGTCAGACACAGTGTGAATCTCCTTCCACACCGTCCCATCACACACTCCAGGGGTCGGACACAGAGTGAATCTCCCTCCACACCGTCCCATCACACACTCCCGTGGTCAGAAACAGAGTGATTATTCCTCTACACCGCCCATCACACACTCCCGGTGTCAGACACAGAGTGAATCTCAATCCTCACCGTCCCATCAGACACTCCCGGGGTCAGACACAGGGAGATTATTCCTCTACACGGTACCTTCAAACACTCCCGGGGTCAGACACAGAGAGATTATTCCTCTACACGGTCCCATCAAACACTCCCGGGGTCAGACACAGAGTGAATCTCAATCCTCACCGTCCCATCACACACTCCCGGGGTCAGACACAGAGAGATTATTCCTCTACACGGTACCATCAAACATTCCCGGGGTCAGACACAGAGAGATTATTCCTCTACACGGTCCCAGCAAACACTCCCGGGGTGAGACACAGAGTCATTATTCCTCTGCAAGGTCACATCAAACACTTCCGTGGTCAGACACAGAGTGATTATTCCTCTACACGGTCCAACAAACACTCCCGGGGTCAGACACAGAGTGATTATTCCTCTACCCTGCCCATCACACACTCCCGGGGTCAGACACAGAGTGAATCTCCCTCCACACCGTCCCATCACACACTCCCGGGGTCAGACACAGAGTGATTACTTCTCTACACGGTCCCATCAAAAGCACCCGGGGGTCAGACAAAGAGTGATTATTCCTCTACACGGTCCCATCAAACACTGCGGGAGTAAGACGCAGAGTCATTATTCCTCTGCAAGATCACTTCAGACACTTCAGAGGTCAGACACAGAATGATTATTCATCTACACGGTACCATCACACACTCCCGGTGTCAGACACAGTGTGAATCTCCTTCAACACCGTCCCATCACACACTCCCGGGGTCAGACACAGAGTGATTATTCCTCTCCACGGTCCCATCAAACACTCCCGGGGTCAGACACAGAGTGATTATTCCTCTACACGGCCCCATCAAACTCTCCCGGGGTGAGACACAGAGTGATTATTTCTCTACACGGTACCATCACACATTCCCGGTGTCAGACAAAGTGTGAATCTCCTTCAACACCGTCCCATCACACACTCCCGGGGTCAGACACAGAGTGATTATTCCTCTCCACGGTCCCGTCAAACACTCCGGGTGTAAGACACAGAGTGATTATTCCACTAAAAGGTCATATCAAACACTCCCGGGGTCAGACACAGAGTGAATCTCAATCCACAGCGTCCCATCACACACTCCCGGGGTCAGACACAGAGGGATTATTCCTCTACACGGTACCATCAAACATTCCCGGGGTCAGACACAGAGAGATTATTCCTCTAATCCGTCGCTTCAAACACTCCCGGGGTCAGACACAGAGTGAATCTCAATCCTCACAGTCCCATCACACACTCCCGGGGTCAGACACAGAGAGATTATTCCTCTACACGGTACCATCAAACACTCCCGGGGTCAGACACAGAGAGATTATTCCTCTACACGGTCCCATCAAACTCTACCGGGGTCAGACAGAGTGAATCTCAATCCTCACCGTCCCATCACACACTCCCGGGGTCACACACAGAGAGATTATTCCTCTACACGGTACCATCAAACAGTCCCGCGGTCAGACACAGAGTGATTATTCCTCAACACGGTATCATCACACACTCCCGGTGTCAGACACAGTGTGAATCTCCTTCAACACCGTCCCATCACACACTCCCGTGGTCAGAGACAGAGTGATTATTCCTCTCGACGGTCCCATCAAACACTCCCGGGGTCAAACACAGAGTGATTATTCCTCTACACGGCCCCATCAAACTCTCCCGGGGTCAGATACAGAGTGATTACTCCTCTACACGGTACCATCAAACACTCCCGAGGTCAGACACCGTGTGAATCTCCTTCCACACCGTCCCATCACACACTCCAGGGGTCGGACACAGAGTGAATCTCCCTCCACACCGTCCCATCACACACTCCCGTGGTCAGACACAGAGAGATTATTCCTTTACAAGGTACCATCAAACACTCCCGGGGTCAGACACAGAGAGATTATTCCACTATACGGTCCCATCAAACACTCCCGGTGTCAGACACAGAGTCATTATTCCTCTGCAAGGTCACATCAAACACCCGTGGTCAGACACAGAGTGATTATTCCTCTACACGGTACCATCACACACTCCCGGTGTCAGACACAGTGTGAATCTCCTTCAACCCCGTCCCATCACACACTCCCGGGGTCAGACATAGAGTGATTATTCCTCTACACGGTCCCATCAAACACTCCCGAGGTCAGACACAGAGTGAGTATTCTTCTACATGGTACCATCAAACACTCCTGGGGTCAGACACAGAGAGATTATTCCTCTACACCGTCCCATCAAACACTCCCGGGGTCAGACACAGAGTGAATCTCAATCCTCACCGTTCCATCACACACTCCCGGGGTCAGGCACAGAGAGATTATTCCTCTACACGGTACCATCAAACACTCCCGGGTTTTGACACAGAGAGATTAATCCTCTACACGGTCCCATCAAACACTCCCGGGGTCAGACACAGAGTGATTATTCCTCTACACGGTCCCATCAAACTCTCCCGGGGTCAGACACAGAGTGATTATTCCTCTACACGGTCCCATCAAACACTCCCGGGGTCAGACACAGAGTGAATCTCCCTCCACGCCATCTCATCACACTCTCCCGGGGTCAGACACAGAGTGATTATTCCTCTACACGGTCCCATCAAACACTCCCGTGGTCAGAAACAGAGTGATTATTCCTCTACACCGCCCATCACACTCTCCCGGGGTCGGACACAGAGAGATTATTCCTCTACACGGTACCATCAAACACTCCCGAGGTCAGACACAGAGAGATTATTCCTCTACACGGTCAAATCAAACACTCCCCGTGTCAGACACAGAGTCATTATTCCTCTGCAAGGTCACATCAAACACTTCCGTGGTCAGACACAGAGTGATTATTCCTCTACACGGTACCATCACACACTCCCGGTGTCAGACACAGTGTGAATCTCCTTCCACACCGTCCCATCACACACTCCAGGGGTCGGACAAAGAGTGAATCTCCCTCCACACCATCCCATCACACACTCCCGTGGTCAGACACAGAGAGATTATTCCTCTACACGGTACCATCAAACACTCCCGGGGTCAGACACAGAGTGATTATTCCTCTACACGGTACCATCAAACACTCCCGGGGTCAGACACAGAGTGATTATTCCTCTACACGGCCCCATCAAACACTCCCGGGGTCAGACACAGAGTGATTATTCCTCTACATGGTACCATCAAACGCTCCCGGGGGTCAGACACAGAGTGATTATTTCTCTACACGGTACCATCACACACTCCCGGTGTCAGACACAGAGAGATTATTCCTCTACACGGTACCTTCAAACAGTCCCGGGTTCAGACACAGAGAGATTATTCCTCTACACGGTCCCATCAAACACTCCCGGGGTCAGACACAGAGTGAATCTCAATCCTCACCGTCCCATCAGACACTCCCGGGGTCAGACACAGAGAGATTATTCCTCTACACGGTACCTTCAAACAGTCCCGGGTTCAGACACAGAGAGATTATTCCTCTACACGGTCCCATCAAACACTCCCCGGGTCAGACACAGAGTGAATCTCAATCCTCACCGTCCCATCACACACTCCCGGGGTCAGACACAGAGAGATTATTCCTCTACACGGTACCATCAAACAGTCCCGGGGTCAGACACAGAGAGATTATTCCTCTACACGGTCCCAGCAAACACTCCCGGGGTCAGACACAGAGTCATTATTCCTCTACACGGTCACATCAAACTCTTCCGGGGTCAGATACAGAGTGATTATTCCTCTACACGGTCCCATCAAACACTCCCGGGGTCAGACACAGAGTGAATCTCCCTCCACGCCATCCCATCACACTCTCCCGGGGTCAGACACAGAGTGATTATTCCTCTACACGGCCCCATCAAACACTCCCGGGGTCAGACACAGAGTGATTATTCCTCTACACGGTCCCATCAAACGCTCCCGGGGGTCAGACACAGTGTGATTATTTCTCTACACGGTGCCATCACACACTCCCGGTGTCAGACACAGAGTGAATCTCAATCCTCACCGTTCCATCAGACACTCCCGGGGTCAGACACAGGGAGATTATTCCTCTACACGGTACCTTCAAACACTCCCGGGGTCAGACACAGAGAGATTATTCCTCTACACGGTCCCATCAAACACTCCCGGGGTCAGACACAGAGTGAATCTCAATCCTCACCGTCCCATCACACACTCCCGGGGTCAGACACAGAGAGATTATTCCTCTACACTGTACCATCAAACAGTCCCGGGGTCAGACACAGAGAGATTATTCCTCTACACGGTCCCAGCAAACACTCCCGGGGTGAGACACCGAGTCATTATTCCTCTGCAAGGTCACATCAAACACTTCCGTGGTCAGACACAGAGTGATTATTCCTCTACACGGTCCAACAAACACTCCCGGGGTCAGACACAGAGTGATTATTCCTCTACCCTGCCCATCACAGACTCCCGGGGTCAGACACAGAGTGAATCTCCCTCCACACCGTCCCATCACACACTCCCGGCGTCAGACACAAAGTGATTACTTCTCTACACGGTCCCATCAAAAGCACCCGGGGGTCAGACAAAGAGTGATTATTCCTCTACACGGTCCCATCAAACACTGCGGGAGTAAGACGCAGAGTCATTATTCCTCTGCAAGATCACTTCAGACACTTCCGTGGTCAGTCACAGAATGATTATTCCTCTACACGGTACCATCACACACTCCCGGTGTCAGACACAGTGTGAATCTCCTTCAACACCGTCCCATCACACACTCCCGGGGTCAGACACAGAGTGATTATTCCTCTCCACGGTCCCATCAAACACTCCCGGGGTCAGACACAGAGTGATTATTCCTCTACACGGCCCCATCAAACTCTCCCGGGGTGAGACACAGAGTGATTATTTCTCTACACGGTACCATCACACACTCCCGGTGTCAGACACAGTGTGACTCTCCTTCAATACCGTCCCATCACACACTCCCGGGGTCAGACACAGAGTGATTATTCCTCTCCACGGTCCCGTCAAACATTCCCGGGGTCAGACACAGAGAGATTATTCCTCTAATCCGTCGCTTCAAACACTCCCGGTGTCAGACACAGAGTGAATCTCAATACTCACAGTCCCATCACACACTCCCGGGGTCAGACACAGAGAGATTATTCCTCTACACGGTACCATCAAACATTCCCGGGGTCAGACACAGAGAGATTATTCCTCTAATCCGTCGCTTCAAACACTCCCGGGGTCAGACACAGAGTGAATCTCAATCCTCACAGTCCCATCACACACTCCCGGGGTCAGACACAGAGTGATTATTCCTCTCCACGGTCCCGTCAAACACTCCGGGTGTAAGACACAGAGTGATTATTCCACTAAAAGGTCATATCATACACTCCCGGGGTCAGACACAGAGTGAATCTCAATCCACAGCGTCCCATCACACACTCCCGGGGTCAGACACAGAGGGATTATTCCTCTACACGGTACCATCAAACACTCCCGGGGTCAGACACAGTGTGAATCTCAATCCTCACAGTCCCATCACACTCTCCAGGGGTCAGACACAGAGTGATTATTCCTCTAAACGGTCCCATCAAATATTCCCGGAGTCAGACAGAGTGATTATTCCTCTACACGGTACCATCAAACACTCCCGGGGTCAGAAACAGAGAGATTATTCCTCTACACGGTCCCATCAAACACTCTCGGTGTCAGACACGGAGACTTTATTCCTCTGCAAGGTCACATCAAACACTTCCGTGGTGAGACACAGAGTGATTATTCCTCTACACGGTACCATCACACACTCCCGGTGTCAGACACAGTGTGAATCTCCTTCAACACCGTCCCAACACACACTCCCGGGGTCAGACACAGAGTGATTATTCCTCTACACGGTCCCATCAAACACTCCCGGGGTCAGACACAGAGTGATTATTCCTCTACACGGCCCAATCAAACACTCCCGGGGTCAGACACAGAGTGATTATTCCTCTACACGGTCCCATCAAACGCTCCCGGGGGTCAGACACAGAGTGATTATTTCTCTACACGGTTCCATCAAACAATCTGGGTTTAAGACACAGAGTGATTATTCCACTACAAGGTCACTTCAAACACTCCCGGGGTCAGACACAGAGTGAATCTCAATCCACAGCGTCCCATCACACACTCCCGGGGTCAGACACAGAGAGATTATTCTTCTACACCGCCCATCACACACTCCCGGGGTCAGACACAGAGTGAATCTCCCTCCACACGGTCCCATCACACATTCCCTGGGTCATACACAGAGGGATTATTCCTCAACACGGTCCCATCAAACACTTCCGGGGTCAGACACAGAGTGAATCTCCCTCCACACCGTCCCATCACACACTTCCGTGTTCAGACACAGAGTAATTTTTCTTCTCCACGGTCCCATCAAACACTCCCCGGGTCAGACACAGAGTGATTATTCCTCAACACGGTCCCATCAAACACTTCCGGGGTCAGACACAGAGTGAATGTTCCTCTACACCGCACATCACACACTCCCTGGGTCAGACACAGACTGAATCTCACTCCACACCGTCCCATCAAACACTCCCGGGGTCAGACACAGACTGAATCTCACTCCACACCGTCCCATCAAACACTCCCGGGGTCAGACACAGAGTGAATTTATATCCACACCGTCCCATCATACACTCCCGGGGTCAGACACAGAGAGATTATTCCTCTACACGGTACCATCAAACACTCCCGTGGTCAGACACAGAGTAATTATTCTTCTCCACGGTCCCATCAAACACTCCCCGGGTCAGACACAGAGTGATTATTCCTCTACACGGTCCAATCAAACACTCCTGGGGTCAGCCACAGAGTGATTATTCCTCTACACCGCCCATCACACTCTCCAGGGGTCAGACACAGAGTGAATCTCCCTACACACCGTCCCATCACACACTCCCGGGGTCAGACACAGAGTGATTATTGATCTACACGGTCCCATCAAATATTCCCGGGGTCAGACACAGGGTGATTATTCCTCTACACGGTCCCATCTAACACTCCCGGGGGTCAGACACAGAGCTATTATTCCTCTACACGGTCCCATCAAATATTCCCGGGGTCAGACACAGAGTGAATCTCCCTCCACGCCGTCCCATCACACTCTCCCGGGTTCAGACACACAGTGATTATTCCTCTAAACGGTCCCATCAAATATTCCCGGGGTCAGACACAGAGTGAATCTCCCTCCACGCCGTCCCATCACACTCTCCCGGGTTCAGACACAGAGTGATTATTCCTCTACACGGTCCCATCAAACATTCCCGTGGTCAGACACAGAGTGATTATTCCTCTACACGGCCCCATCAAACTCTCCCGGGGTCAGACACAGAGTGATTATTCCTCTACACGGTCCCATCAAACGCTCCCGGGGAGTAGACACAGAGTGATTATTCCTCTACACGGTCCCATCAAACACTCCCGGGGTCAGACACAGAGTGAATCTCCGTCCACACCGTCGCAACACACACTCCCGGGGTCAGACAAAGAGTGAATTTATATCCACACCGTGCCATCATACACTCCCGGGGTCAGACACAGAGTGATTATTCCTCTACACGGCCCCATCAAACTCACCCGGGGTCAGACACAGAGTGATTATTCCTTTACACGGTCCCATCAAACCCTCCCGGGGTCAGACACAGAGAGAATCTCCCTCCACGCCATCCCATCACACTCTCCCGCGGTCAGACACAGTGTGATTATTCCTCTACACGGCCCCATCACACTCTCCCGCGGTCAGACACAGTGTGATTATTCCTCTACACGGCCCCATCAAACTCTCCCGGGGTCAGACACAGATTGATTATTCCTCTACACGTTCCCATCAAACGCTCCCGGGGGTCAGACACAGAGTGATTATTCCTCTACACGGTCCCAGCAAACACTCCCGGGGTCAGACACAGAGTGAATCTCCCTCCACACCGTCCCGTCACAAACTCCCGGTGTCAGACACAGAGTGATTGTTCCTCTACACGGTCCCATCAAACACTCCCGAGGTCAGACACAGAGTGATTATTCCTCTACACGGTACCATCAAACACTCCCGGGGTCAGACACAGAGTGATTATTCCTCTACACGGTCCCATCAAACGCTCCCGGGGGTCAGACACAGAGTGATTATTTCTCTACACGGTTCCCTCAAACAATCTGGGTTTAAGACACAGAGTGATTATTCCACTACAAGGTCCCTTCAAACACTCCCGGGGTCAGACACAGAGTGAATCTCAATCCACAGCGTCCCATCACACACTCCCGGGGTCAGACACAGAGAGATTATTCTTCTACACGGTACCATCAAACAATCCCGGGGTCAGACACAGAGAGATTATTCCTCTACACCGTCCCATCAAACACTCCCGGAGTCAGACACAGAGTGAATCTCAATCCTCACCGTCCCATCACACACTCCCGGGGTCAGACACAGAGAGATTATTCCTCTACACGGTACCATCAAACTCTCCCGTGGTCAGGCACAGAGGGATTATTCCTCTACACGGTCCCATCAAACACCCCCCGGGTCAGGCACAGAGAGGATCTCAATCCTCACCGTCCCATCACACACTCCCGGGGTCAGACACAGAGAGATTATTCCTCTACACGTTACCATCAAACACTCCCGGGGTTAGACACAGAGAGATTAATCCTCTACACGGTCCCATCAAACACTCCCGGAGTCAGACACAGAGTGAATCTCAATCCTCACCGTCCCATCACACACTCCCGGGGTCAGACACAGAGTGAATCTCCCTCCACACCGTCCCATCACACACTCCCGGGGTCAGACGCAGAGAGATTATTCCTCTACACGGTCCCAGCAAACACTCCCGGGGTCAGACACAGAGTCATTATTCCTCTACACGGTCACATGAAACTCTTCCGGGGTCAGACACAGAGTGATTATTCCTCAACACGGTGCCATCACACACTCCCGGTGTCAGACACAGAGTGATTATTCCTCTACACGGTCCCATCAAACACTCCCGGGGTCAGTCACAGTGTGAATCTCCTTCCACACCGTCCCATCACACTCTCCCGGGGTCAGAAATAGAGTGATTATTCCTCTACACGGTCCTATCAAACACTCCCGAGGTCAGACACAGAGTGAATCTCCCTCCACGCCATCCCATCACACTCTCCGGTGGTCAGACACAGAGTGATTAATCCTCCACACCGACGCATCACACACTCCCGTGGTCAATCACAGAGTGATTATTCCTCTACACAGTCCCATGATACACTCCCGGGGTCAGACACAGAGTGAATCTCCCTCACACCGTCCCGTCACAAACTCCCGGGGTCAGACACAGAGTGATTATTCCTCTACACCGCCCATCACACACTCCCGGGGTCAGACACAGAGTGAATCTCCCTCCACACGGTCCCATCACACATTCCCTGGGTCATACACATAGGGATTATTCCTCAACACGGTCCCATCAAACACTTCCGGGGTCAGACACAGAGTGAATCTCCCTCCACACCGTCCCATCACACACTTCCGTGTTCAGACACAGAGTGATTATTCTTCTCCACGGTCCCATCAAACTCTACCGGGGTCAGACACAGAGTGAATGTTCCTCTACACCGCACATCACACACACCCTGGGTCAGACACAGACTGAATCTCACTACACACCGTCCCATCAAACACTCCCGGGGTCAGACACAGACTGAATCTCACTCAACACCGTCCCATCAAACACTCCCGGGGTCAGACACAGAGTGAATTTATATCCACACCGTCCCATCATACACTCCCGGGGTCAGGCACTGAGTGATTATTCCTCTACACCGCCCATCACACTCTCCAGGGGTCAGACACAGAGTGAATCTCCCTACACACCGTCCCACCACACACTCCCGGGGTCAGACACGGAGTGATTATTGATATACACGGTCCCATCAAACACTCCTGGGGTCAGGCACCGAGTGAATCTCCGTCCACACCGTCCTATCACATACTCCCGGGGTCAGACACAGGGTGATTATTCCTCTACACTGGTCCCATCTAACACTCCCGGGGGTCAGACACAGCTATTATTCCTCTACACTGTACCATCAAACACTCCGTGGGTCAGACACACAGTGATTATTCCACTACACGGTCCCATCAAATATTCCCGGTTTCAGACACAGAGTGAATCTCCCTCCACGCCGTCCCATCACACTCTCCCGGGTTCAGACACAGAGTGATTATTCCTCTACACGGTTACATCAAACACTCCCGTGGTCAGACACAGAGTGATTATTCCTCTACATGGCCCCATCAAACGCTCCCGGGGAACAGACACAGTGTGATTATTCCTCTACACGGTCCCATCAAACACTCCCGGGGTCAGACACAGAGTGAATCTCCGTCCACACCGTCGCAACACACACTCCCGGGGTCAGACACAGAGTGAATTTATATCCACACCGTCCCATCATACACTCCCGGTGTCAGACACAGAGTGATTATTCCTCTACACGGCCCCATCAAACTCACCCGGGGTCAGACACAGAGTGATTATTCCTTTACACGGTCCCATCAAACACTCCCGGGGTCAGACACAGAGAGAATCTCCCTCCACGCCATCCCATCACACTCTCCCGCGGTCAGACACAGTGTGATTATTCCTCTACACGGCCCCATCAAACTCTCCCGGGGTCAGACACAGATTGATTATTCCTCTACACGTTCCCATCAAACGCTCCCGGGGGTCAGACACAGAGTGATTATTCCTCTACACGGTCCCATCAAACACTCCCGGGGTCAGACACAGAGTGAATCTCCGTCCACACCGTCCCAACACACACTCCCGGAGTCAGACAGAGTGATTATTCCTCTACACGGTCACAGCAAACACGCCCGGGGTCATACACAGAGTGAATCTCCCTCCACACCGTCCCGTCACAAACTCCCGGTGTCGGACACAGAGTGATTATTCCTCTACACCGCCCATCACACTCTCCCGGGGTCAGACACAGAGTGAATCTCCCTCCACACCGTCCCATCACACACTCCCGTGGTCAGACACAGAGGGATTATTCCTCTACACGGTACCATCAAACACTCCCGGGGTCAGAAACAGAGAGATTATTCCTCTACACGGTCCCATCAAACACTCTCGGTGTCAGACACGGAGACTTTATTCCTCTGCAAGGTCACATCAAACACTTCCGTGGTGAGACACAGAGTGATTATTCCTCTACACGGTACCATCACACACTCCCGGTGTCAGACACAGTGTGAATCTCCTTCAACACCGTCCCATCACACTCTCCCGGGGTCAGACACAGAGTAATTATTCCTCTACATGGCCCCATCAAACACTCCCGGGGTCAGACACAGTGATTATTCCTCTACACGGTCCCATCAAACGCTCCCGGGGGTCAGACACAGAGTGATTATTTCTCTACACGGTTCCATCAAACAATCTGGGTTTAAGACACAGAGTGATTATTACACTACAAGGTCCCTTCAAACACTCCCGGGGTCAGACACAGAGTGAATCTCAATCCACAGCGTCCCATCACACACTCCCGGGGTCAGACGCAGAGAGATTATTCTTCTACACGGCCCAGCACACACTCCCGGGGTCAGACACAGAGAGATTATTCCTCTACACGGTACCATCAAACACTCCCGTGGTCAGACACAGAGGGATTATTCCTCTACACGGTCCCATCAAACACCCCACGGGTCAGACACAGAGTGAATCTCAATCCACACCGTCCCATCACACACTCCCGGGGTCAGACACAGAGAGATTATTCCTCTACACGGTCCCATTAAACACTCCCGGGGTCAGACACAGAGTGAATCTCAATCCACACCTTCCCATCACACGCTCCCGGGGTCAGACACAGAGAGATTATTCCTCTACACGGTCCCATCAAACACTCCCGGGGTCAGACACAGAGTGAATCTCAATCCACACCGTCCCATCACACACTCCCGGGGTCAGACACAGAGAGATTATTCCTCTACACGGTACCATCAAACACTCCCGTGGTCAGACACAGAGGGATTATTCCTCTACACGGTCCCATCAAACACCCCCCGGGTCAGACACAGAGTGAATCTCAATCCTCACCGTCCCATCACACACTCCCGGGGTCAGACACAGAGAGATTATTCCTCTATACGGTACCATCAAACACTCCCGGGTTAGACACAGAGAGATTAATCCTCTACACGGTCCCATCAAACACTCCCGGAGTCAGACACAGAGTGAATCTCAATCCTCACCGTCCCATCACACACTCCCGGGGTCAGACACAGAGTGAATCTCCCTCCACACCGTCCCATCACACACTCCCGGGGTCAGACACAGAGTCATTATTCCTCTACACGGTCACATGAAACTCTTCCGGGGTCAGACACAGAGTGATTATTCCTCAACACGGTGCCATCACACACTCCCGGTGTCAGACACAGAGTGATTATTCCTCTACACGGTCCCATCAAACACTCCCGGTGTCAGACACAGTGTGAATCTCCTTCCACACCGTCCCATCACACTCTCCCGGGGTCAGAAATACAGTGATTATTCCTCTACACGGTCCTATCAAACACTCCCGGGGTCAGACACAGAGTGAATCTCCCTCCACGCCATCCCATCACACTCTCCGGTGGTCAGACACAGAGTGATTAATCCTCTATACCGACGCATCACACACTCCCGTGGTCAATCACAGAGTGATTATTCCTCTACACAGTCCCATGATACACTCCCGGGGTCAGACACAGAGTGAATCTCCCTCCACACCGTCCCGTCACAAACTCCCGGGGTCAGACACAGAGTGATTATTCCTCTACACCGCCCATCACACACTCCCGGGGTCAGACACAGAGTGAATCTCCCTCCACACGGTCCCATCACACATTCCCTGGGTCATACACAGAGGGATTATTCCTCAACACGGTCCCATCAAACACTTCCGGGGTCAGACACAGAGTGAATCTCCCTCCACACGGTCCCATCACACATTCCCTGGGTCATACACAGAGGGATTATTCCTCAACACGGTCCCATCAAACACTTCCGGGGTCAGACACAGAGTGAATCTCCCTCCACACCGTCCCATCACACACTTCCGTGTTCAGACACAGAGTAATTTTTCTTCTCCACGGTCCCATCAAACACCCCCCGTGTCAGACACAGAGTGAATCTCAATCCTCACCGTCCCATCACACACTCCCGGGGTCAGACACAGAGTGAATCTCCCTCCAAACCGTCCCATCACACACTCCCGGGGTCAGACGCAGAGAGATTATTCCTCTACACGGTACCATCAAACAGTCCCGGGGTCAGACACAGAGAGATTATTCATCTACACGGTCCCAGCAAACACTCCCGGGGTCAGACACAGAGAGATTATTCCTCTACACGGTACCGTCACACACTCCCGGTGTCTGACACAGAGTGAATCTCAATCCTCACCGTCCCATCACACACTCCCGGCATCAGACACAGAGAGATTATTCCTCTGCACGGTACCATCAAACACTCCCGTGGTCAGACACAGAGGGATTATTCCTCTACACGGTCCCATCAAACACCCCCGGGGTCAGACACAGAGTGAATCTCAATCCTCACCGTCCCATCACACACTCCCGGGGTCAGGCACAGAGTGAATCTCCCTCCAAACCGTCCCATCACACACTCCCGGGGTCAGACGCAGAAAGATTATTCCTCTACACGGTACCATCAAACAGTCCCGGGGTCAGACACAGAGAGATTATTCATCTACACGGTCCCAGCAAACACTCCCGGGGTCAGACACAGAGTGATTATTCCTCAACACGGTGCCATCACACACTCCCGTTGTCAGACACAGAGTGATTATTCCTCTACACGGTCCCATCAAACACTCCCGGTGTCAGACACAGTGTGAATCTCCTTCCACACCGTCCCATCACACTCTCCCGGGGTCAGAAATAGAGTGATTATTCCTCTACACGGTCCTATCATACACTCCCGGGGTCAGACACAGAGTGAATCTCCCTCCACGCCATCCCATCACACACTCCGGTGGTCAGACACAGAGTGATTAATCCTCTACACCGACGCATCACACACTCCCGTGGTCAATCACAGAGTGATTATTCCTCTACACGGTCCAATGATACACTCCCGGGGTCAGACACAGAGTGATATTTTCCTCTACACGGTCCCATCAAACACTTCCGGGGTCAGACACAGAGTGAATGTTCATCTACACCGCACATCACACACTCCCTGGGTAAGACACAGACTGAATCTCACTCCACACCGTCCCATCAAACACTCCCGGGGTCAGACACAGAGTGATTATTCCTCTACACCGCCCATCACACACTCCCGGGGTCAGACACAGAGTGAATCTCCCTCCACACGGTCCCATCACACATTCCCTGGGTCATACACAGAGGGATTATTCCTCAACACGGTCCCATCAAACACTTCCGGGGTCAGACACAGAGTGAATCTCCCTCCACACCGTCCCATCACACACTTCCGTGTTCAGACACAGAGTAATTTTTCTTCTCCACGGTCCCATCAAACACTCCCCGGGTCAGACACAGAGTGATTATTCCTCAACACGGTCCCATCAAACACTTCCGGGGTCAGACACAGAGTGAATGTTCCTCTACAACGCACATCACACACTCCCTGGGTCAGACACAGACTGAATCTCACTCCACACCGTCCCATCAAACACTCCCGGGGTCAGACACAGACTGAATCTCACTCCACACCGTCCCATCAAACACTCCCGGGGTCAGACACAGAGTGAATTATAACCACACCGTCCCATCATACACTCCCGGGGTCAGACACAGAGAGATTATTCCTCTACACGGTACCATCAAACACTCCCGTGGTCAGACACAGAGTAATTATTCTTCTCCACGGTCCCATCAAACACTCCCCGGGTCAGACACCGAGTGATTATTCCTCTACACGGTCCAATCAAACACTCCCGGGGTCAGCCACAGAGTGATTATTCCTCTACACCGCCCATCACACTCTCCAGGGGTCAGACACAGAGTGAATCTCCCTACACACCGTCCCATCACACACTCCCGGGGTCAGACACAGAGTGATTATTGATCTACACGGTCCCATCAAACACTCCCGGGGTCAGACACCGAGTGAATCTCCGTCCACACCGTCCCATCACACACTCTCGGGGTCAGACACAGGGTGATTATTCCTCTACACGGTCCCATCTAACACTCCCGGGGGTCAGACACAGAGCTATTATTCCTCTACACGGTCCCATCAAATATTCCCGGGGTCAGACACAGAGTGAATCTCCCTCCACGCCGTCACATCACACTCTCCCGGTTTCAGACACACAGTGATTATTCCTCTAAACGGTCCCATCAAATATTCCCGGGGTCAGACACAGAGTGAATCTCCCTCCACGCCGTCCCATCACACACTCCCGTGGTCAGACACAGAGGGATTATTCCTCTACACGGTACCATCAAACACTCTCGGTGTCAGACACAGAGTCTTTATTCCTCTGCAAGGTCACATCAGACACTTCCGTGGTGAGACACAGAGTGATTATTCCTCTACACGGTCCCATCAAACACTCCCGGGGTCAGACACAGAGAGAATTTATATCCACACCGTCCCATCATACACTCCCGGGGTCAGACACAGAGTGATTATTCCTCTACACGGCCCCATCAAACTCACCCGGGGTCAGACTCAGAGTGATTATTCCTTTACACGGTCCCATCAAACACTCCCGGGGTCAGACACAGAGAGAATCTCCCTCCACGCCATCCCATCACACTCTCCCGCGGTCAGACACAGTGTGATTATTCCTCTACACGGCCCCATCAAACTCTCCCGGGGTCAGACACAGATTGATTATTCCTCTACACGTTCCCATCAAACGCTCCCGGGGGTCAGACACAGAGTGATTATTCCTCTACACGGTCCCATCAAACACTCCCGGGGTCAGACACAGAGTGAATCTCCGTCCACACCGTCCCAACACACACTCCCGGAGTCAGACAGAGTGATTATTCCTCTACACGGTCCCAGCAAACACTCCCGGGGTCAGACACAGAGTGAATCTCCCTCCACACCGTCCCGTCACAAACTCCCGGTGTCAGACACAGAGTGATTATTCCTCTACACCGCCCATCACACTCTCCCGGGGTCAGACACAGAGTGAATCTCCCTCCACACCGTCCCATCACACACTCCCGTGGTCAGACACAGAGGGATTATTCCTCTACACGGTACCATCAAACACTCCCGGGGTCAGAAACAGAGAGATTATTCCTCTACACGGTCCCATCAAACACTCTCGGTGTCAGACACGGAGACTTTATTCCTCTGCAAGGTCACATCAAACACTTCCGTGGTGAGACACAGAGTGATTATTCCTCTACACGGTACCATCACACACTCCCGGTGTCAGACACAGTGTGAATCTCCTTCAACACCGTCCCATCACACACTCCCGGGGTCAGACACAGAGTGATTATTCCTCTACACGGTCCCATCAAACACTCCCGGGGTCAGACACAGAGTGATTATTCCTCTATACGGCCCCATCAAACACTCCCGGGGTCAGACACAGAGTGATTATTCCTCTACACGGTCCCATCAAACGCTCCCGGGGGTCAGACACAGAGTGATTATTTCTCTACACGGTCCCATCAAACACTCCCGGTGTCAGACACAGTGTGAATCTCCTTCCACACCGTCCCATCACACTCTCCCGGGGTCAGAAATAGAGTGATTATTCCTCTGCACGGTCCTATCAAACACTCCCGGGGTCAGACACAGAGTGAATCTCCCTCCACGCCATCCCATCACACTCTCCCGGGGTCAGCACAGAGTGATTATTCCTCTACACGGTCCCATCAAAAACTCCCGTGGTCAGGCACAGAGTGATTATTCCTCTACACGGCCCCATCAAACTCTCCCGGGGTCAGACACAGAGTGATTATTCCTCTACACGGCCCCATCAAACTCTCCCGGTGTCAGACACAGAGTGATTATTCCTCTACAACGCCCATCACACTCTCCCGTGGTCAGACACAGAGTGAATCTCCCTCCACACCGTCCCATCACACACTCCCGTGGTCAGACACAGAGGGATTTTTCCTCTACACGGAACCATCAAACACTCCCGGGGTCAGACACAGAGAGATTATTCCTCTACACGGCCCCATCAAACTCTCCCGGGGACAGAGACAGAGTGATTATTCCTCTACACGGTCCCATCAAACGCTCCCGGGGGTCAGACACAGATTGATTATTTCTCTACACGGTTCCATCAAACACTCTGGGTGTAAGACACAGAGTGATTATTCCACTAAAAGGTCCCATCAAACACTCCCGGGGTCAGACACAGAGTGATTATTCCTCTACACGGCCCCATCAAACTCTCCCGGGGTCAGACACAGAGTGAATCTCCCTCCACACCGTCCCATCACACACTTCCGTGTTCAGACACAGAGTGATTATTCTTCTCCACGGTCCCATCAAACACTACCGGGGTCAGACACAGAGTGATTATTGCTCTACACGGTCCCATCTCACACTCCCGGGGTCAGACACAGAGTGAATGTTCCTCTACACCGCACATCACACACTCCCTGGGTCAGACACAGACTGAATCTCACTCCACAACGTCCCATCAAACAGTCCCGGGGTCAGACACAGACTGAATCTCACTCCACACCGTCCCATCAAACACTCCCGGGGTCAGACACAGAGTGAATTTATATCCACACCGTCCCATCATACACTCCCGGGGTCAGGCACTGAGTGATTATTCCTCTACACCGCCCATCACACTCTCCAGGGGTCAGACACAGAGTGAATCTCCCTACACACCGTCCCACCACACACTCCCGGGGTCAGACACAGAGTGATTATTGATCTACACGGTCCCATCAAACACTCCCGGGGTCAGACACCGAGTGAATCTCCGTCCACACCGTCCCATCACACACTCCCGGGGTCAGACACAGTGTGATTATTCCTCTACACTGGTCCAATCTAACACTCCCGGGGGTCAGACGCAGAGCTATTATTCCTCTACACTGTACCATCAAACACTCCCGGGGTCAGGCACTGAGTGATTATTCCTCTACACCGCCCATCACACTCTCCAGGGGTCAGACACAGAGTGAATCTCCCTACACACCGTCCCACCACACACTCCCGGGGTCAGACACAGAGTGATTATTGATCTACACGGTCCCATCAAACACTCCCGGGGTCAGACACCGAGTGAATCTCCCTACACACCGTCCCACAACACACTCCCGGGGTCAGGCACTGAGTGATTATTCCTCTACACCGCCCATCACACTCTCCATGGGTCAGGCACAGAGTGAATCTCCCTACACACCGTCCCACCACACACTCCCTGGGTCAAACACAGACTGAATCTCACTCCACAACGTCCCATCAAACAGTCCCGGGGTCAGACACAGACTGAATCTCACTCCACACCGTCCCATCAAACACTCCCGGGGTCAGACACAGAGTGAATTTATATCCACACCGTCCCATCATACACTCCCGGGGTCAGGCACTGAGTGATTATTCCTCTACACCGCCCATCACACTCTCCAGGGGTCAGACACAGAGTGAATCTCCCTACACACCGTCCCACCACACACTCCCGGGGTCAGACACAGAGTGATTATTGATCTACACGGTCCCATCAAACACTCCCGGGGTCAGACACCGAGTGAATCTCCGTCCACACCGTCCCATCACACACACCCGGGGTCAGACACAGAGTGATAATTCCTCTACACGGTCCCATCAAACACTCCCGGGGTCAGACACAGAGTGAATCTCCCTCCACGCAATCCCATCACACTCTCCCGCGGTCAGACACAGAGTGATTATTCCTCTACACGGCCCCATCAAATTCTCCCGGGATCAGACACAGAGTGATTATTCCTCTACACGGTCCCATGAAACACTACCGGGGTCAGACACAGAGAGAATCTCCGTCCACACCGTCCCAACACACACTCCCAGAGTCAGACACAGAGTGATTATTGATCTACACGGTCCCATCAAACACTCCCGGGGTCAGACACCGAGTGAATCTCCGTCCACACCGTCCCATCACACACTCCCGGGGTCAGACACAGGGTGATTATTCCTCTACACTGGTCCCATCTAACACTCCCGGGGGTCAGACGCAGAGCTATTATTCCTCTACACTGTACAATCAAACACTCCCGGGGTCAGGCACTGAGTGATTATTCCTCTACACCGCCCATCACACTCTCCAGGGGTCAGACACCGAGTGAATCTCCCTACACACCGTCCCACCACACACTCCCTGGGTCAGACACAGACTGAATCTTACTCCACAACGTCCCATCAAACAGTCCCGGGGTCAGACACAGACTGAATCTCACTCCACACCGTCCCATCAAACACTCCCGGGGTCAGACACAGAGTGAATTTATATCCACACCGTCCCATCATACACTCCCGGGGTCAGGCACTGAGTGATTATTCCTCTACACCGCCCATCACACTCTCCAGGGGTCAGACACAGAGTGAATCTCCCTACACACCGTCCCACCACACACTCCCGGGGTCAGACACGGAGTGATTATTGATCTACACGGACCCATCAAACACTCCCGGGGTCAGACACCGAGTGAATCTCCGTCCACACCGTCCCATCACACACTCCCGGGGTCAGACACAGAGTGATAATTCCTCTACACGGTCCCATCAAACACTCCCGGGGTCAGACACAGAGTGAATCTCCCTCCACGCAATCCCATCACACTCTCCCGCGGTCAGACACAGAGTGATTATTCCTCTACACGGCCCCATCAAACTCTCCCGGGGTCAGAAACAGAGGGATTTTTCCTCTACACGGAACCATCAAACACTCCCGGGGTCAGACACAGAGAGATTATTCCTCTACACGGCCCCATCAAACTCTCCCGGGGTCAGACACAGAGTGATTATTCCTCTACACGGTCCCATCAAACGCTCCCGGGGGTCAAACACAGAGTGATTATTTCTCTACACGGTTCCATCAAACAATCTGGGTGTAAGACACAGAGAGATTATTCCACTACAAGGTCCCATCAAACACTACCGGGGTCAGACACAGAGTGAATCACAATCCACAGCGTCCCATCGCACACTCCCGGGGTCAGACACAGAGAGATTATTCCTCTACACGGTACCATCAAACACTCCCGTGGTCAGACACAGAGGGATTATTCCTCTACACGGTCCCATCAAACACCCCCGGGGTCAGACACAGAGTGAATCTCAAACCTAACCGTCCCATCAGACACTCCCGGGGTCAGACACAGAGTGAATCTCCCTCCCCACCGTCCCATCACACACTCCCGGGGTCAGATACAGAGTCATTATTCCTCTACACGGTCACATGAAACTCTTCCGGGGTCAGACACAGAGTGATTATTCCACAACACGGTGCCATCACACACTCCCGGTGTCAGACACAGAGTGATTATTCCTCTACACGATCCCATCAAACACTCCCGGGGTCAGACACAGAGTGAATCTCCCTCCACGCCATCCCATCACACTCTCCCGGGGTCCGACACAGAGTGATTATTCCTCTACACGGTCCCATCAAACGCTACCGGGGAACAGACACAGAGTGATTATTCCTCTACACTGTACCATCAAACACTCCGTGGGTCAGACACACAGTGATTATTCCTCTACACGGTCCCATCAAATATTCCCGGTGTCAGACACGGAGTGATTATTCCTCTACACTGTACCATCAAACACTCCGTGGGTCAGACACACAGTGATTATTCCTCTACACGGTCCCATCAAATATTCCCGGTGTCAGACACGGAGTGAATCTCCCTCCACGCCGTCCCATCACACTCTCCCGGGTTCAGACACAGAGTGATTATTCCTCTACACGGTCCCATGAAACACTCCCGGGGTCAGACACAGAGAGAATCTCCGTCCACAACGTCCCAACACACACTCCCGGAGTCAGACAGAGTGATTATTCCTCTACACGGTCCCATCAAACACTCCCGTGGTAAGACACAGAGTGATTATTCCTCTACACGGCCCCATCAAACTCTCCCGGGGTCCGACACAGAGTGATTATTCCTCTACACGGTCCCATCAAACGCTACCGGGGAACAGACACGGAGTGATTATTCCTCTACACTGTACCATCAAACACTCCGTGGGTCAGACACACAGTGATTATTCCTCTACACGGTCCCATCAAATATTCCCGGTGTCAGACACGGAGTGAATCTCCCTCCACGCCGTCCCATCACACTCTCCCGGGTTCAGACACAGAGTGATTATTCCTCTACACGGTCCCATGAAACACTCCCGGGGTCAGACACAGAGAGAATCTCCGTCCACAACGTCCCAACACACACTCCCGGAGTCAGACAGAGTGATTATTCCTCTACACGGTCCCATCAAACACTCCCGTGGTAAGACACAGAGTGATTATTCCTCTACACGGCCCCATCAAACTCTCCCGGGGTCCGACACAGAGTGATTATTCCTCTACACGGTCCCATCAAACGCTACCGGGGAACAGACACAGAGTGATTATTCCTCTACACTGTACCATCAAACACTCCGTGGGTCAGACACACAGTGATTATTCCTCTACACGGTCCCATCAAATATTCCCGGTGTCAGACACGGAGTGAATCTCCCTCCACGCCGTACCATCACACTCTCCCGGGTTCAGACACAGAGTGATTATTCCTCTACACGGTCCCATCAAACACTCCCGTGGTAAGACACAGAGTGATTATTCCTCTACACGGCCCCATCAAACTCTCCCGGGGTCCGACACAGAGTGATTATTCCTCTACACGGTCCCATCAAACGCTACCGGGGAACAGACACAGAGTGATTATTCCTCTACACGGTCCCATCAAACACTCCCGGGGTCAGACACAGAGTGAATCTCCGTCCACACCTTCGCAACACACACTCCCGGGGTCAGACACAGAATGAATTTATATCCACACCGTCCCATCATACACTCCCGGGGTCAGACACAGAGTGATTATTCCTCTACACGGCCCCATCAAACTCTCCCGGGATCAGACACAGAGTGATTATTCCTCTACACGTTCCCATCAAACGCTCCCGGGGGTCAGACACAGAGTGATTATTCCTCTACACGGTCCCATGAAACACTCCCGGGGTCAGACACAGAGTGAATCTCCGTCCACACCGTCCCAACACACACTCCCGGAGTCAGACAGAGTGATTATTCCTCTACACTGTCCCATCAAACACTCCCGGGGTCAGACACAGAGAGAATCTCCGTCCACACCGTCCCAACACACACTCCCGGAGTCAGACAGAGTGATTATTCCTCTACACGGTCCCAGCAAACACTCCCGGGGTCAGACACAGAGTGAATCTCCCTCCACACCATCCCGTCACAAACTCCCGGTGTCAGACACAGAGTGATTATTCCTGTACACCGCCCATCACACTCTCCCGGTGTCAGACACAGAGTGATTATTCCTCTACACGGTCCCATCAAACACTCCCGGGGTCAGACACAGAGTGATTATTCCTCTACACGGCCCCATCAAACTCTGCCGGGGTCAGACACAGAGTGATTATTCCTCTACACGGTCCCATCAAACGCTCCCGGGGGTCAGACACAGAGTGATTATTTCTCTACACGGTTCCATCAAACACTCTGGGTGTAAGACACTGAGTGATTATTCCACTACAAGGTCCCATCAAACACTCCCGGGGTCAGACACAGAGTGAATCTCAATCCACAGCGTCCCATCACACACTCCCGGGGTCAGACACAGAGAGATTATTCCTCTACACGGTACCATCAAACACTCCCGTGGTCAGACACAGCGGGATTATTCCTCTACACGGTCCCATCAAACACCCCCGGGGTCAGACACAGAGTGAATCTCAAACCTAACCGTCCCATTACACACTCCCGGGGTCAGACACAGAGTGAATCTCCCTCCCCACCGTCCCATCACACAGTCCCGGGGTCAGATACAGAGTCATTATTCCTCTACACGGTCACATGAAACTCTTCCGGGGTCAGACACAGAGTGATTATTCCTCAACACGGTGCCATCACACACTCCCGGTGTCAGACACAGAGTGATTATTCCTCTACACGGTCCCATCAAACACTCCCGGTGTCAGACACAGTGTGAATCTCCTTCCACACCGTCCCATCACACTCTCCCGGGGTCAGACACAGTGTGAATCTCCTTCCACACCGTCCCATCACACTCTCCCGGGGTCAGAAATAGAGTGATTATTCCTCTACACGGTCCCATCAAACACTCCCGGTGTCAGACACAGTGTGAATCTCCTTCCACACCGTCCCATCACACTCTCCCGGGGTCAGAAATAGAGTGATTATTCCTATGCACGGTCCTATCAAACACTCCCGGGGTCAGACACAGAGTGAATCTCCCTCCACGCCATCCCATCACACTCTCCCGGGGTCAGCACAGAGTGATTATTCCTCTAAACGGTCCCATCAAAAACTCCCGTGGTCAGGCACAGAGTGATTATTCCTCTACACGGCCCCATCAAACTCTCCCGGGGTCAGACACAGAGTGATTATTCCTCTACACGGCCCCATCAAACTCTCCCGGTGTCAGACACAGAGTGATTATTCCTCTACACCGCCCATCACACTCTCCCGTGGTCAGACACAGAGTGAATCTCCCTCCACACCGTCCCATCACACACTCCCGTGGTCAGACACAGAGGGATTTTTCCTCTACACGGAACCATCAAACACTCCCGGGGTCAGACACAGAGAGATTATTCCTCTACACGGCCCCATCAAACTCTCCCGGGGACAGAGACAGAGTGATTATTCCTCTACACGGTCCCATCAAACGCTCCCGGGGGTCAGACACAGATTGAGTATTTCTCTACACGGTTCCATCAAACACTCTGGGTGTAAGACACAGAGTGATTATTCCACTAAAAGGTCCCATCAAACACTCCCGGGGTCAGACACAGAGTGAATCTCAATCCACACCGTCCCATCACACACTCCCGGGGTCAGACACAGAGTGATTATTCCTCTACACGGCCCCATCAAACTCTCCCGGGGTCAGACACAGAGTGAATCTCCCTCCACACCGTCCCATCACACACTTCCGTGTTCAGACACAGAGTGATTATTCTTCTCCACGGTCCCATCAAACACTACCGGGGTCAGACACAGAGTGATTATTGCTCTACACGGTCCCATCTCACACTCCCGGGGTCAGACACAGAGTGAATGTTCCTCTACACCGCACATCACACACTCCCTGGGTCAGACACAGACTGAATCTCACTCCACAACGTCCCATCAAACACTCCCGGGGTCAGACACAGAGTGAATTTATATCCACACCGTCCCATCATACACTCCCGGTGTCAGGCACTGAGTGATTATTCCTCTACACCGCCCATCACACTCTCCAGGGGTCAGACACAGAGTGAATCTCCCTACACACCGTCCCACCACACACTCCCGGGGTCAGGCACAGAGTGATTATTGATCTACACGGTCCCATCAAACACTCCCGGGGTCAGACACCGAGTGAATCTCCGTCCACACCGTCCCATCACACACTCCCGGGGTCAGACACAGGGTGATTATTCCTCTACACTGGTCCAATCTAACACTCCCGGGGGTCAGACGCAGAACTATTATTCCTCTACACTGTACCATCAAACACTCCCGGGGTCAGGCACTGAGTGATTATTCATCTACACCGCCCATCACACTCTCCAGGGGTCAGACACAGAGTGAATCTCCCTACACACCGTCCCACCACACACTCCCGGGGTCAGACACAGAGTGATTATTGATCTACACGGTCCCATCAAACACTCCCGGGGTCAGACACCGAGTGAATCTCCCTACACACCGTCCCACAACACACTCCCGGGGTCAGGCACTGAGTGATTATTCCTCTACACCGCCCATCACACTCTCCATTGGTCAGACACAGAGTGAATCTCCCTACACACCGTCCCACCACACACTCCCTGGGTCAAACACAGACTGAATCTCACTCCACAACGTCCCATCAAACAGTCCCGGGGTCAGACACAGACTGAATCTCACTCCACACCGTCCCATCAAACACTCCCGGGGTCAGACACAGAGTGAATTTATATCCACACCGTCCCATCATACACTCCCGGGGTCAGGCACTGAGTGATTATTCCTCTACACCGCCCATCACACTCTCCAGGGGTCAGACACAGAGTGAATCTCCCTACACACCGTCCCACCACACACTCCCGGGGTCAGACACAGAGTGATTATTGATCTACACGGTCCCATCAAACACTCCCGGGGTCAGACACCGAGTGAATCTCCGTCCACACCGTCCCATCACACACACCCGGGGTCTGACACAGAGTGATAATTCCTCTACACGGTCCCATCAAACACTCCCGGGGTCAGACACAGAGTGAATCTCCCTCCACGCAATCCCATCACACTCTCCCGCGGTCAGACACAGAGTGATTATTCCTCTACACGGCCCCATCAAACTCTCCCGGGATCAGACACAGAGTGATTATTCCTCTACACGGTCCCATGAAACACTACCGGGGTCAGACACAGAGAGAATCTCCGTCCACACCGTCCCAACACACACTCCCGGAGTCAGACACAGAGTGATTATTGATCTACACGGTCCCATCAAACACTCCCGGGGTCAGACACCGAGTGAATCTCCGTCCACACCGTCCAATCACACACTCCCGGGGTCAGACACAGGGTGATTATTCCTCTACACTGGTCCCATCTAACACTCCCGGGGGTCAGACGCAGAGCTATTATTCCTCTACACTGTACAATCAAACACTCCCGGGGTCAGGCACTGAGTGATTATTCCTCTACACCGCCCATCACACTCTCCAGGGGTCAGACACCGAGTGAATCTCCCTACACACCGTCCCACCACACACTCCCTGGGTCAGACACAGACTGAATCTTACTCCACAACGTCCCATCAAACAGTCCCGGGGTCAGACACAGACTGAATCTCACTCCACACCGTCCCATCAAACACTCCCGGGGTCAGACACAGAGTGAATTTATATCCACACCGTCCCATCATACACTCCCGGGGTCAGGCACTGAGTGATTATTCCTCTACACCGCCCATCACACTCTCCAGGGGTCAGACACAGAGTGAATCTCCCTACACACCGTCCCACCACACACTCCCGGGGTCAGACACAGAGTGATTATTGATCTACACGGACCCATCAAACACTCCCGGGGTCAGACACCGAGTGAATCTCCGTCCACACCGTCCCATCACACACTCCCGGGGTCAGACACAGAGTGATAATTCCTCTACACGGTCCCATCAAACACTCCCGGGGTCAGACACAGAGTGAATCTCCCTCCACGCAATCCCATCACACTCTCCCGCGGTCAGACACAGAGTGATTATTCCTCTACACGGCCCCATCAAACTCTCCCGGGGTCAGAAACAGAGGGATTTTTCCTCTACACGGAACCATCAAACACTCCCGGGGTCAGACACAGAGAGATTATTCCTCTACACGGCCCCATCAAACTCTCCCGGGGTCAGACACAGAGTGATTATTCCTCTACACGGTCCCATCAAACGCTCCCGGGGGTCAAACACAGAGTGATTATTTCTCTACACGGTTCCATCAAACAATCTGGGTGTAAGACACAGAGAGATTATTCCACTACAAGGTCCCATCAAACACTCCCGGGGTCAGACACAGAGTGAATCACAATCCACAGCGTCCCATCGCACACTCCCGGGGTCAGACACAGAGAGATTATTCCTCTACACGGTACCATCAAACACTCCCGTGGTCAGACACAGAGGGATTATTCCTCTACACGGTCCCATCAAACACCCCCGGGGTCAGACACAGAGTGAATCTCAAACCTAACCGTCCCATCAGACACTCCCGGGGTCAGACACAGTGTGAATCTCCCTCCACGCCATCCCATCACACTCTCCCGGGGTCAGCACAGAGTGATTATTCCTCTACACGGCCCCATCAAACTCTCCCGGGGTCAGACACAGAGTGATTATTCCTCTACACGGCCCCATCAAACTCTCCCGAGGTCAGACACAGAGTGATTATTCCTCTACACGGTCCCATCAAACACTCCCGGGGTCAGACACAGAGTGAATCTCCCTCCACGCCGTCCCATCACACTCTCCCGGGTTCAGACACAGAGTGATTTTTCCTCTACACGGTCCCATGAAACACTCCCGGGGTCAGACACAGAGTGAATCTCCGTCCACACCGTCCCAACACACACTCCCGGGGTCAGACAGAGTGATTATTCCTCTACACGGTCCCAGCAAACACTCCCGGGGTCAGACACAGAGTGAATCTCCCTCCACACCGTCCCGTCAGAAACTCCCGGTTGCAGACACAGAGTGCTTATTCCTCTACACCGCCCATCACACTCTCCCGGGGTCAGACACAGAGAGAATCTCCCTCCACACCGTCCCATCACACACTCCCGTGGTCAGACACAGAGGGATTTTTCCTCTACACGGAACCATCAAACACTCCCGGGGTCAGACACAGAGAGATTATTCCTCTACACGGCCCCATCAAACTCTCCCGGGGTCAGACACAGAGTGATTATTCATCTACACGGTCCCATCAAACGCTCCCGGGGGTCAGACACAGAGTGATTATTTCTCTACACGGTTCCATCAAACACTCTGGGTGTAAGACACAGAGTGATTATTCCACTACAAGGTCCCATCAAACACTCCCGGGGTCAGACACAGAGTGAATCTCAATCCACAGCGTCCCATCACACACTCCCGGGGTCAGACACAGAGTGATTATTCCTCTACATGGCCCCATCAAACTCTCCCGGGGTCAGACACAGAGTGAATCTCCCTCCACACCGTCCCATCACACACTTCCGTGTTCAGACACAGAGTGATTATTCTTCTCCACGGTCCCATCAAACACTACCGGGGTCAGACACAGAGTGATTATTGCTCTACACGGTCCCATCTCACACTCCCGGCGTCAGACACAGAGTGAATGTTCCTCTACACCGCACATCACACACTCCCTGGGTCAGCCACAGACTGAATCTCACTCCACAACGTCCCATCAAACAGTCCCGGGGTCAGACACAGACTGAATCTCACTCCACACCGTCCCATCAAACACTCCCGGGGTCAGACACAGAGTGAATTTATATCCACACCGTCCCATCATACACTCCCGGGGTCAGGCACTGAGTGATTATTCCTCTACACCGCCCATCACACTCTCCAGGGGTCAGACACAGAGTGAATCTCCCTACACACCGTCCTACCACACACTCCCGGGGTCAGACACAGAGTGATTATTGATCTACACGGTCCCATCAAACACTCCCGGGGTCAGACACCGAGTGAATCTCCGACCACACCGTCCCATCACACACTCCCGGGGTCAGACACAGGGTGATTATTCCTCTACACTGGTCCCATCTAACACTCCCGGGGGTCAGACGCAGAGCTATTATTCCTCTACACTGTACCATCAAACACTCCGTGCGTCAGACACACAGTGATTATTCCTCTATACGGTCCCATCAAATATTCCCGGTGTCAGACACAGAGTGAATCTCCCTCCACGCCGTCCCATCACACTCTCCCGCGGTCAGACACAGAGTGATTATTCCTCTACACGTTCCCATCAAACGCTCCCGGGGGTCAGACACAGAGTGATTATTCCTCTACACGGTCCCATGAAACACTCCCGGGGTCAGACACAGAGAGAATCTCCGTCCACACCGTCCCAACACACACTCCCGGAGTCAGACAGAGTGATTATTCCTCTACACGGTCCCAGCAAACACTCCCGGGGTCAGACACAGAGGGATTTTTCCTCTACACGGAACCATCAAACACTCCCGGGGTCAGACACAGAGAGATTATTCCTCTACACGGCCCCATCAAACTCTCCCGGGGTCAGACACAGAGTGATTATTCCTCTACACGGTCCCATCAAACGCTCCCGGGGGTCAGACACAGAGTGATTATTTCTCTACACGGTTCCATCAAACACTCTGGGTGTAAGACACAGAGTGATTATTCCACTACAAGTTCCCATCAAACACTCCCGGGGTCAGACACAGAGTGTATCTCAATCCACAGCGTCCCATCACACACTCCCGGGGTCAGACACAGAGTGATTATTCCTCTACACGGCCCCATCAAACTCTCCCGGGGTCAGACACAGAGTGATTATTCCTCTACACGGTCACATCAAACGCTCCCGGGGGTAAGACACAGAGTGATTATTTCTCTACACGGTTCTATCAAACACTCTGGGTGCAAGACACAGAGTGATTATTCCAATACAAGGTCCCATCAAACACTCCCGGGGTCAGACACAGAGTGAATCACAATCCACATCGTCCCATCACACACTCCCGGGGTCAGACACAGAGAGAATCTCCGTCCACACCGTCCCAACACACACTCCCGGAGTCAGACAGAGTGATTATTCCTCTACACGGTCCCAGCAAACACTCCCGGGGTCAGACACAGAGGGATTTTTCCTCTACACGGAACCATCAAACACTCCCGGGGTCAGACACAGAGAGATTATTCCTCTACACGGCCCCATCAAACTCTCCCGGGGTCAGACACAGAGTGATTATTCCTCTACACGGTCCCATCAAACGCTCCCGGGGGTCAGACACAGAGTGATTATTTCTCTACACGGTTCCATCAAACACTCTGGGTGTAAGACACAGAGTGATTATTCCACTACAAGTTCCCATCAAACACTCCCGGGGTCAGACACAGAGTGTATCTCAATCCACAGCGTCCCATCACACACTCCCGGGGTCAGACACAGAGTGATTATTCCTCTACACGGCCCCATCAAACTCTCCCGGGGTCAGACACAGAGTGATTATTCCTCTACACGGTCACATCAAACGCTCCCGGGGGTAAGACACAGAGTGATTATTTCTCTACACGGTTCTATCAAACACTCTGGGTGTAAGACACAGAGTGATTATTCCAATACAAGGTCCCATCAAACACTCCCGGGGTCAGACACAGAGTGAATCACAATCCACATCGTCCCATCACACACTCCCGGGGTCAGACACAGAGAGATTATTCCTCTACACGGTACCATCAAACACTCCCGGGGTCAGACACAGAGTGAATCTCCCTCCCCACCGTCCCATCACACACTCCAAGGGTCAGATACAGATTCATTATTCCTCTGCACGGACACATGAAACTCTTCCGGGGTCAGACACAGAGTGATTATTCCTCAACACGGTGCCATCACACACTCCCGGTGTCAGACACAGAGTGATTATTCGTCTACACGGTCCCATCAAACACTCCCGGGATCAGACACAGAGTGAATCTCCCTCCACGCCATCCCATCACACTCTCCCGGGGTCAGCACAGAGTGATTATTCCTCTACACGGTCCCATCAAAAACTCCCGTGGTCAGACACAGAGTGATTATTCCTCTACACGGCCCCATCAAACTCTCCCGGGGTCAGACACAGAGTGATTATTCCTCTACACGGCCCCATCAAACTCTCCCGAGGTCAGACACAGAGTGATTATTCCTCTACACGGTCCCATCAAACACTCCCGGGGTCAGACACAGAGTGAATCTCCCTCCACGCCGTCCCATCACACTCTTCCGGGTTCAGACACAGAGTGATTATTCCTCTACACGGTCCCATGAAACACTCCCGGGGTCAGACACAGAGTGAATCTCCGTCCACACCGTCCCAACACACACTCCCGGGGTCAGACAGAGTGATTATTCCTCTACACGGTCCCTGCAAACACTCCCGGGGTCAGACACAGAGTGAATCTCCCTCCACACCGTCCCGTCACAAACTCCCGGTGTCAGACACAGAGTGATTATTCCTCTACACCGCCCATCACACTCTCCCGGGGTCAGACACAGAGAGAATCTCCCTCCACACCGTCCCATCACACACTCCCGTGGTCAGACACAGAGGGATTTTTCCTCAACACGGAACCATCAAACACTCCCGGGATCAGACACAGAGAGATTATTCCTCTACACGGCCCCATCAAACTCTCCCGGGGTCAGACACAGAGTGATTATTCCTCTACACGGTCCCATCAAACGCTCCCGGGGGTCAGACACAGTGTGATTATTTCTCTACACGGTTCCATCAAACACTCTGGGTGTAAGACACAGAGTGATTATTCCACTACAAGGTTCCATCAAACACTCCCGGGTTCAGACACAGAGTGAATCTCAATCCACAGCGTCCCATCACACACTCCCGGGTTCAGACACAGAGTGATTATTCCTCTACACGGCCCCATCAAACTCTCCCGGGGTCAGACACAGAGTGAATCTCCCTCCACACCGTCCCATCACACACTTCCGTGTTCAGACACAGAGTGATTATTCTTCTCCACGGTCCCATCAAACACTACCGGGGTCAGACACAGAGTGATTATTGCTCTACACGGTCCCATCTCACACTCCCGGGGTCAGACACAGAGTGAATGTTCCTCTACACCGCACATCACACACTCCCTGGGTCAGACACAGACTGAATCTCAATCCACAACGTCCCATCAAACAGTCCCGGGGTCAGACACAGACTGAATCTCACTCCACACCGTCCCATCAAACACTCCCGGGGTCAGACACAGAGTGAATTTATATCCACACCGTCCCATCATACACTCCCGGGGTCAGGCACTGAGTGATTATTCCTCTACACCGCCCATCACACTCTCCAGGGGTCAGACAGAGTGAATCTCCCTACACACCGTCCCACCACACACTCCCGGGGTCAGACACCGAGTGATTATTGATCTACACGGTCCCATCAAACACTCCCGGGGTCAGACACCGAGTGAATGTCCGTCCACACAGTCCCATCACACACTCCCGGGGTCAGACAAAGGGTGATTATTCCTCTACACTGGTCCCATCTAACACTCCCGGGGGTCAGACGCAGAGCAATTATTCCTCTACACTGTACCCTCAAACACTCCGAGGGTCAGACACACATTGATTATTCCTCTAAACGGTTCTATCAAATATTCCCGGTGTCAGACACAGAGTGAATCTCCCTCCACGCCGTCCCATCACTCTCTCCCGGGTTCAGACACAGAGTGATTATTCCTCTACACGGTCCCATCAAACACTCCCGTGGTAAGACACAGAGTGATTATTCCTCTACACGGCCCCATCAAACTCTCCCGGGGTCAGACACAGAGTGATTATTCCTCTACACGGTCCCATCAAACGCTCCCGGGGAACAGACACAGAGTGATTATTCCTCTACACGGTCCCATCAAACACTCCCGGGGTCAGACACACAGTGAATCTCCGTCCACACCTTCGCAACACACACTCCCGGGGTCAGACACAGAATGAATTTATATCCACACCGTCCCGTCACAAACTCCCGGTGTCAGACACAGAGTGATTATTCCTCTACACCGCCCATCACACACTCCCGGGGTCAGACACAGAGTGAATCTCCCTCCACACGGCCCCATCAAACTCTCCCGGGATCAGACACAGAGCGATTATTCCTCTACACGGCCCCATCAAACTTTCCCGGGATCAGACACAGAGTGATTATTCCTCTACACGTTCCCATCAAACGCTCCCGGGGGTCAGACACACAGTGATTATTCCTCTATACGGTCCCATCAAATATTCCCGGTGTCAGACACAGAGTGAATCTCCCTCCACGCCGTCCCATCACACTCTCCCGGGTTCAGACACAGAGTGATTATTCCTCTACACGGTCCCATCAAACACTCCCATGGTAAGACACAGAGTGATTATTCCTCTACACGGCCCCATCAAACTCTCCCGGGGTCAGACACAGAGTGATTATTCCTCTACACGGTCCCATCAAACGCTCCCGGGGAACAGACAAAGAGTGATTTTTCCTCTACACGGTCCCATCAAACACTCCCGGGGTCAGACACAGAGTGAATCTCCGTCCACACCTTCGCAACACACACTCCCGGGGTCAGACACAGAATGAATTTATATCCACACCGTCCCATCATACACTCCCGGGGTCAGACACAGAGTGATTATTCCTCTACACGGTCCCATGAAACACTCCCGGGGACAGACACAGAGAGAATCTCCGTCCACACCGTCCCAACACACACTCCCGGAGTCAGACAGAGTGATTATTCCTCTACACGGTCCCAGCAAACACTCCCGGGGTCAGACACAGAGGGACTTTTCCTCTACACGGAACCATCAAACACTCCCGGGGTCAGACACAGAGAGATTATTCCTCTACACGGCCCCATCAAACTCTCCCGGGGTCAGACACAGAGTGATTATTCCTCTACACGGTCCCATCAAACGCTCCCGGGGGTCAGACACAGAGTGATTATTTCTCTACACGGTTCCATCAAACACTCTGGGTGTAAGACACAGAGTGATTATTCCACTACAAGTTCCCATCAAACACTCCCGGGGTCAGACACAGAGTGAATTTATATCCACACCGTCCCATCATACACTCCCGGGGTCAGGCACTGAGTGATTATTCCTCTACACCGCCCATCACACACTCCAGGGGTCAGACAGAGTGAATCTCCCTACACACCGTCCCACCACACACTCCCGGGGTCAGACACAGAGTGATTATTGATCTACACGGTCCCATCAAACACTCCCGGAGTCAGACACCGAGTGAATCTCCGTCCACACCGTCCCATCACACACTCCCGGGATCAGACACAGAGCGATTATTCCTCTACACGGCCCCATCAAACTTTCCCGGGATCAGACACAGAGTGATTATTCCTCTACACGTTCCCATCAAACGCTCCCGGGGGTCAGACACACAGTGATTATTCCTCTATACGGTCCCATCAAATATTCCCGGTGTCAGACACAGAGTGAATCTCCCTCCACGCCGTCCCATCACACTCTCCCGGGTTCAGACACAGAGTGATTATTCCTCTACACGGTCCCATCAAACACTCCCATGGTAAGACACAGAGTGATTATTCCTCTACACGGCCCCATCAAACTCTCCCGGGGTCAGACACAGAGTGATTATTCCTCTAAACGGTCCCATCAAACGCTCCCGGGGAACAGACACAGAGTGATTATTCCTCTACACGGTCCCATCAAACACTCCCGGGATCAGACACAGAGTGAATCTCCGTCCACACCTTCGCAACACACACTCCCGGGGTCAGACACAGAATGAATTTATATCCACACCGTCCCATCATACAATCCCGGGGTCAGACACAGAGTGATTATTCCTCTACACGGCCCCATCAAACTCTCCCGGGGTCAGACACAGAGTGATTATTCCTCTACACGGTCCCATCAAACACTACCGGGGTCAGACACAGAGTGAATCTCCCTCCACGCAATCCCATCACACTCTCCCGCGGTCAGACACAGAGTGATTATTCCTCTACACGTTCCCATCAAACGCTCCCGGGGGTCAGACACAGAGTGATTATTCCTCTACACGGGCCCATGAAACACTCCCGGGGACAGACACAGAGAGAATCTCCGTCCACACCGTCCCAACACACACTCCCGGAGTCAGACAGAGTGATTATTCCTCTACACGGTCCCAGCAAACACTCCCGGGGTCAGACACAGAGGGATTTTTCCTCTACACGGAACCATCAAACACTCCCGGGGTCAGACACAGAGAGATTATTCCTCTACACGGCCCCATCAAACTCTCCCGGGGTCAGACACAGAGTGATTATTCCTCTACACGGTCCCATCAAACGCTCCCGGGGGTCAGACACAGAGTGATTATTTCTCTACACGGTTCCATCAAACACTCTGGGTGTAAGACACAGAGTGATTATTCCACTACAAGGTCCCATCAAACACTCCCGGGGTCAGACACAGAGTGTATCTCAATCCACAGCGTCCCATCACACACTCCCGGGGTCAGACGCAGAGTGATTATTCCTCTACACGGCCCCATCAAACTCTCCCGGGGTCAGACACAGAGTGATTATTCCTCTACACGGTCACATCAAACGCTCCCGGGGGTAAGACACAGAGTGATTATTTCTCTACACGGTTCCATCAAACACTCTGGGAGTAAGACACAGAGTGATTATTCCAATACAAGGTCCCATCAAACACTCCCGGGGTCAGACACAGAGTGAATCACAATCCACAGCGTCCCATCACACACTCCCGGGGTCAGACACAGAGAGATTATTCCTCTACACGGTACCATCAAACACTCCCGGGGTCAGACACAGAGTGAATCTCCCTCCACACCGTCCCATCACACACTCAAGGGGTCAGATACAGAGTCATTATTCCTCTACACGGACACATGAAACTCTTCCGGGGTCAGACACAGAGTGATTATTCCTCAACACGGTGCCATCACACACTCCCGGTGTCAGACACAGAGTGATTATTCCTCTACACGGTCCCATCAAACACTCCCGGGGTCAGACACAGAGTGAATCTCCCTCCACGCCATCCCATCACACTCTCCCGGGGTCAGCACAGAGTGATTATTCCTCTACACGGTCCCATCAAAAACTCCCGTGGTCAGACACAGAGTGATTATTCCTCTACACGGCCCCATCAAACTCTCCCGGGGTCAGACACAGAGTGATTATTCCTCTACACGGCCCCATCAAACTCTCCCGAGGTCAGACACAGAGTGATTATTCCTCTACACGGTCCCATCAAACACTCCCGGGGTCAGACACAGAGTGAATCTCCCTCCACGCCGTCCCATCACACTCTCCCGGGTTCAGACACAGAGTGATTATTCCTCTACACGGTCCCATGAAACACTCCCGGGGTCAGACACAGAGTGAATCTCCGTCCACACCGTCCCAACACACACTCCCGGGGTCAGACAGAGTGATTATTCCTCTACACGGTCCCAGCAAACACTCCCGGGGTCAGACACAGAGTGAATCTCCCTCCACACCGTCCCGTCACAAACTCCCGGTGTCAGACACAGAGTGATTATTCCTCTACACCGCCCATCACACTCTCCCGGGGTCAGACACCGAGTGAATCTCCGTCCACACCGTCCCATCACACACTCCCGGGATCAGACACAGAGCGATTATTCCTCTACACGGCCCCATCAAACTTTCCCGGGATCAGACACAGAGTGATTATTCCTCTACACGTTCCCATCAAACGCTCCCGGGGGTCAGACACACAGTGATTATTCCTCTATACGGTCCCATCAAATATTCCCGGTGTCAGACACAGAGTGAATCTCCCTCCACGCCGTCCCATCACACTCTCCCGGGTTCAGACACAGAGTGATTATTCCTCTACACGGTCCCATCAAACACTCCCGGGGTCAGACACAGAGTGAATCTCCCTCCACGCCATCCCATCACACTCTCCCGGGGTCAGCACAGAGTGATTATTCCTCTACACGGTCCCATCAAAAACTCCCGTGGTCAGACACAGAGTGATTATTCCTCTACACGGCCCCATCAAACTCTCCCGGGGTCAGACACAGAGTGATTATTCCTCTACACGGTCCCATCAAACTCTCCCGGGGTCAGACACAGAGTGAATCTCCCTCCACGCCGTCCCATCACACTCTCCCGGGTTCAGACACAGAGTGATTATTCCTCTACACGGTCCCATGAAACACTCCCGGGGTCAGACACAGAGTGAATCTCCGTCCACACCGTCCCAACACACACTCCCGGGGTCAGACAGAGTGATTATTCCTCTACACGGTCCCAGCAAACACTCCCGGGGTCAGACACAGAGTGAATCTCCCTCCACACCGTCCCGTCACAAACTCCCGGTGTCAGACACAGAGTGATTATTCCTCTACACCGCCCATCACACTCTCCCGGGGTCAGACACAGAGAGAATCTCCCTCCACACCGTCCCATCACACACTCCCGTGGTCAGACACAGAGGGATTTTTCCTCTACACGGAACCATCAAACACTCCCGGGGTCAGACACAGAGTGATTATTCCTCTAAACGGTCCCATCAAACGCTCCCGGGGAACAGACACAGAGTGATTATTCCTCTACACGGTCCCATCAAACACTCCCGGGATCAGACACAGAGTGAATCTCCGTCCACACCTTCGCAACACACACTCCCGGGGTCAGACACAGAATGAATTTATATCCACACCGTCCCATCATACACTCCCGGGGTCAGACACAGAGTGATTATTCCTCTACACGGCCCCATCAAACTCTCCCGGGGTCAGACACAGAGTGATTATTCCTCTACACGGTCCCATCAAACACTCCCGGGGTCAGACACAGAGTGAATCTCCCTCCACGCAATCCCATCACACTCTCCCGCGGTCAGACACAGAGTGATTATTCCTCTACACGTTCCCATCAAACGCTCCCGGGGGTCAGACACAGAGTGATTATTCCTCTACACGGTCCCATGAAACACTCCCGGGGACAGACACAGAGAGAATCTCCGTCCACACCGTCCCAACACACACTCCCGGAGTCAGACAGAGTGATTATTCCTCTACACGGTCCCAGCAAACACTCCCGGGGTCAGACACAGAGGGATTTTTCCTCTACACGGAACCATCAAACACTCCCGGGGTCAGACACAGAGAGATTATTCCTCTACACGGCCCCATCAAACTCTCCCGGGGTCAGACACAGAGTGATTATTCCTCTACACGGTCCCATCAAACGCTCCCGGGGGTCAGACACAGAGTGATTATTTCTCTACACGGTTCCATCAAACACTCTGGGTGTAAGACACAGAGTGATTATTCCACTACAAGGTCCCATCAAACACTCCCGGGGTCAGACACAGAGTGTATCTCAATCCACAGCGTCCCATCACACACTCCCGGGGTCAGACGCAGAGTGATTATTCCTCTACACGGCCCCATCAAACTCTCCCGGGGTCAGACACAGAGTGATTATTCCTCTACACGGTCACATCAAACGCTCCCGGGGGTAAGACACAGAGTGATTATTTCTCTACACGGTTCCATCAAACACTCTGGGAGTAAGACACAGAGTGATTATTCCAATACAAGGTCCCATCAAACACTCCCGGGGTCAGACACAGAGAGATTATTCCTCTACACGGTACCATCAAACACTCCCGGGGTCAGACACAGAGTGAATCTCCCTCCCCACCGTCCCATCACACACTCCCGGGGTCAGATGCAGAGTCATTATTCCTCTACACGGACACATGAAACACTTCCGGGGTCAGACACAGAGTGATTATTCCTCAACACGGTGCCATCACACACTCCCGGTGTCAGACACAGAGTGATTATTCCTCTACACGGTCCCATCAAACACTCCCGGGGTCAGACACAGAGTGAATCTCCCTCCACGCCATCCCATCACACTCTCCCGGGGTCAGCACTGAGTGATTATTCCTCTACACGGTCCCATCAAAAACTCCCGTGGTCAGACACAGAGTGATTATTCCTCTACACGGCCCCATCAAACTCTCCCGGGGTCAGACACAGAGTGATTATTCCTCTACACGGCCCCATCAAACTCTCCCGAGGTCAGACACAGAGTGATTATTCCTCTACACGGTCCCATCAAACACTCCCGGGGTCAGACACAGAGTGAATCTCCCTCCACGCCGTCCCATCACACTCTCCCGGGTTCAGACACAGAGTGATTATTCCTCTACACGGTCCCATGAAACACTCCCGGGGTCAGACACAGAGTGAATCTCCGTCCACACCGTCCCAACACACACTCCCGGGGTCAGACAGAGTGATTATTCCTCTACACGGTCCCAGCAAACACTCCCGGGGTCAGACACAGAGTGAATCTCCCTCCACACCGTCCCGTCACAAACTCCCGGTGTCAGACACAGAGTGATTATTCCTCTACACCGCCCATCACACTCTCCCGGGGTCAGACACAGAGAGAATCTCCCTCCACACCGTCCCATCACACACTCCCGTGGTCAGACACAGAGGGATTTTTCCTCTACACGGAACCATCAAACACTCCCGGGGTCAGACACAGAGAGATTATTCCTCTACACGGCCCCATCAAACTCTCCCGGGGTCAGACACAGAGTGATTATTCCTCTACACGGTCCCATCAAACGCTCCCGGGGGTCAGACACAGAGTGATTATTTCTCTACACGGTTCCATCAAACACTATGGGTGTAAGACACAGAGTGATTATTCCACTACAAGGTCCCATCAAACACTCCCGGGGTCAGACACAGAGTGAATCTCAATCCACAGCGTCCCATCACACATCGCCGGGGTCAGACACAGAGTGATTATTCCTCTACACGGCCCCATCAAACTCTCCCGGGGTCAGACACAGAGTGAATCTCCGTCCACACCTTCGCAACACACACTCCCGGGGTCAGACACAGAATGAATTTATATCCACACCGTCCCATCATACACTCCCGGGGTCAGACACAGAGTGATTATTCCTCTACACGGCCCCATCAAACTCTCCCGGGGTCAGACACAGAGTGATTATTCCTCTACACGGTCCCATCAAACACTCCCGGGGTCAGACACAGAGTGAATCTCCCTCCACGCAATCCCATCACACTCTCCCGCGGTCAGACACAGAGTGATTATTCCTCTACACGTTCCCATCAAACGCTCCCGGGGGTCAGACACAGAGTGATTATTCCTCTACACGGTCCCATGAAACACTCCCGGGGACAGACACAGAGAGAATCTCCGTCCACACCGTCCCAACACACACTCCCGGAGTCAGACAGAGTGATTATTCCTCTACACGGTCCCAGCAAACACTCCCGGGGTCAGACACAGAGGGATTTTTCCTCTACACGGAACCATCAAACACTCCCGGGGTCAGACACAGAGAGATTATTCCTCTACACGGCCCCATCAAACTCTCCCGGGGTCAGACACAGAGTGATTATTCCTCTACACGGTCCCATCAAACGCTCCCGGGGGTCAGACACAGAGTGATTATTTCTCTACACGGTTCCATCAAACACTCTGGGTGTAAGACACAGAGTGATTATTCCACTACAAGGTCCCATCAAACACTCCCGGGGTCAGACACAGAGTGTATCTCAATCCACAGCGTCCCATCACACACTCCCGGGGTCAGACGCAGAGTGATTATTCCTCTACACGGCCCCATCAAACTCTCCCGGGGTCAGACACAGTGTGATTATTCCTCTACACGGTCACATCAAACGCTCCCGGGGGTAAGACACAGAGTGATTATTTCTCTACACGGTTCCATCAAACACTCTGGGAGTAAGACACAGAGTGATTATTCCAATACAAGGTCCCATCAAACACTCCCGGGGTCAGACACAGAGTGAATCACAATCCACAGCGTCCCATCACACACTCCCGGGGTCAGACACAGAGAGATTATTCCTCTACACGGTACCATCAAACACTCCCGGGGTCAGACACAGAGTGAATCTCCCTCCCCACCGTCCCATCACACACTCCCGGGGTCAGATACAGAGTCATTATTCCTCTACACGGACACATGAAACTCTTCCGGGGTCAGACACAGAGTGATTATTTCTCAACACGGTGCCATCACACACTCCCGGTGTCAGACACAGAGTGATTATTCCTCTACACGGTCCCATCAAACACTCCCGGGGACAGACACAGAGTGAATCTCCCTCCACGCCATCCCATCACACTCTCCCGGGGTCAGCACAGAGTGATTATTCCTCTACACGGTCCCATCAAAAACTCCCGTGGTCAGACACAGAGTGATTATTCCTCTACACGGCCCCATCAAACTCTCCCGGGGTCAGACACAGAGTGATTATTCCTCTACACGGCCCCATCAAACTCTCCCGAGGTCAGACACAGAGTGATTATTCCTCTACACGGTCCCATCAAACACTCCCGGGGTCAGACACAGAGTGAATCTCCCTCCACGCCGTCCCATCACACTCTCCCGGGTTCAGACACAGAGTGATTATTCCTCTACACGGTCCCATGAAACACTCCCGGGGTCAGACACAGAGTGAATCTCCGTCCACACCGTCCCAACACACACTCCCGGGGTCAGACAGAGTGATTATTCCTCTACACGGTCCCAGCAAACACTCCCGGGGACAGACACAGAGTGAATCTCCCTCCACGCCATCCCATCACACTCTCCCGGGGTCAGCACAGAGTGATTATTCCTCTACACGGTCCCATCAAAAACTCCCGTGGTCAGACACAGAGTGATTATTCCTCTACACGGCCCCATCAAACTCTCCCGGGGTCAGACACAGAGTGATTATTCCTCTACACGGCCCCATCAAACTCTCCCGAGGTCAGACACAGAGTGATTATTCCTCTACACGGTCCCATCAAACACTCCCGGGGTCAGACACAGAGTGAATCTCCCTCCACGCCGTCCCATCACACTCTCCCGGGTTCAGACACAGAGTGATTATTCCTCTACACGGTCCCATGAAACACTCCCGGGGTCAGACACAGAGTGAATCTCCGTCCACACCGTCCCAACACACACTCCCGGGGTCAGACAGAGTGATTATTCCTCTACACGGTCCCAGCAAACACTCCCGGGGTCAGACACAGAGTGAATCTCCCTCCACACCGTCCCGTCACAAACTCCCGGTGTCAGACACAGAGTGATTATTCCTCTACACCGCCCATCACACTCTCCCGGTGTCAGACACAGAGAGAATCTCCCTCCACACCGTCCCATCACACACTCCCGTGGTCAGACACTGAGGGATTTTTCCTCTACACGGAACCATCAAACACTCCCGGGGTCAGACACAGAGAGATTATTCCTCTACACGGCCCCATCAAACTCTCCCGGGGTCAGACACAGAGTGATTATTCCTCTACACGGTCCCATCAAACGCTCCCGGGGGTCAGACACAGAGTGATTATTTCTCTACACGGTTCCATCAAACACTCTGGGTGTAAGACACAGAGTGATTATTCCACTACAAGGTCCCATCAAACACTCCCGGGGTCAGACACAGAGTGAATCTCAATCCACAGCGTCCCATCACACATCGCCGGGGTCAGACACAGAGTGATTATTCCTCTACACGGCCCCATCAAACTCTCCCGGGGTCAGACACAGAGTGAATCTCCCTCCACACCGTCCCATCACACACTTCCGTGTTCAGACACAGAGTGATTATTCTTCTCCACGGTCCCATTAAACACTACCGGGGTCAGACACAGAGTGATTATTGCTCTACACTGTCCCATCTCACACTCCCGTGGTCAGACACAGAGTGAATGTTCCTCTACACCGCACATCACACACTCCCTGGGTCAGACACAGACTGAATCTCAATCCACAACGTCCCATCAAACAGTCCCGGGGTCAGACACAGCCTGAATCTCACTCCACACCGTCCCATCAAACACTCCCGGGGTCAGACACAGAGTGAATTTATATCCACACCGTCCCATCATACACTCCCGGGGTCAGGCACTGAGTGATTATTCCTCTACACCGCCCATCACACTCTCCAGGGGTCAGACAGAGTGAATCTCCCTACACACCGTCCCACCACACACTCCCGGGGTCAGACACAGAGTGATTATTGATCTACACGGTCCCATCAAACACTCCAGGGGTCAGACACCGAGTGAATCTCCGTCCACACCGTCCCATCACACACTCCCGGGGTCAGACACAGGGTGATTATTCCTCTACACTGGTCCCATCTAACGCTCCCGGGGGTCAGACACAGAGTGATTATTCCTCTACACGGTCCCATGAAACACTCCCGGGGACAGACACAGAGAGAATCTCCGTCCACACCGTCCCAACACACACTCCCGGAGTCAGACAGAGTGATTATTCCTCTACACGGTCCCAGCAAACACTCCCGGGGTCAGACACAGAGGGATTTTTCCTCTACACGGAACCATCAAACACTCCCGGGGTCAGACACAGAGAGATTATTCCTCTACACGGCCCCATCAAACTCTCCCGGGGTCAGACACAGAGTGATTATTCCTCTACACGGTCCCATCAAACGCTCCCGGGGGTCAGACACAGAGTGATTATTTCTCTACACGGTTCCATCAAACACTCTGGGTGTAAGACACAGAGTGATTATTCCACTACAAGGTCCCATCAAACACTCCCGGGGTCAGACACAGAGTGTATCTCAATCCACAGCGTCCCATCACACACTCCCGGGGTCAGACGCAGAGTGATTATTCCTCTACACGGCCCCATCAAACTCTCCCGGGGTCAGACACAGAGTGATTATTCCTCTACACGGTCACATCAAACGCTCCCGGGGGTAAGACACAGAGTGATTATTTCTCTACACGGTTCCATCAAACACTCTGGGAGTAAGACACAGAGTGATTATTCCAATACAAGGTCCCATCAAACACTCCCGGGGTCAGACACAGAGTGAATCACAATCCACAGAGTCCCATCACACACTCCCGGGGTCAGACACAGAGAGATTATTCCTCTACACGGTACCATCAAACACTCCCGGGGTCAGACACAGAGTGAATCTCCCTCCCCACCGTCCCATCACACACTCCCGGGGTCAGATACAGAGTCATTATTCCTCTACACGGACACATGAAACTCTTCCGGGGTCAGACACAGAGTGATTATTCCTCAACACGGTGCCATCACACACTCCCGGTGTCAGACACAGAGTGATTATTCCTCTACACGGTCCCATCAAACACTCCCGGGGACAGACACAGAGTGAATCTCCCTCCACGCCATCCCATCACACTCTCCCGGGGTCAGCACAGAGTGATTATTCCTCTACACGGTCCCATCAAAAACTCCCGTGGTCAGACACAGAGTGATTATTCCTCTACACGGCCCCATCAAACTCTCCCGGGGTCAGACACAGAGTGATTATTCCTCTACACGGCCCCATCAAACTCTCCCGAGGTCAGACACAGAGTGATTATTCCTCTACACGGTCCAATCAAACACTCCCGGGGTCAGACACAGAGTGAATCTCCCTCCACGCCGTCCCATCACACTCTCCCGGGTTCAGACACAGAGTGATTATTCCTCTACACGGTCCCATGAAACACTCCCGGGGTCAGACACAGAGTGAATCTCCGTCCACACCGTCCCAACACACACTCCCGGGGTCAGACAGAGTGATTATTCCTCTACACGGTCCCAGCAAACACTCCCGGTGTCAGACACAGAGTGAATCTCCCTCCACACCGTCCCGTCACAAACTCCCGGTGTCAGACACAGAGTGATTATTCCTCTACACCGCCCATCACACTCTCCCGGGGTCAGACACAGAGAGAATCTCCCTCCACACCGTCCCATCACACACTCCCGTGGTCAGACACAGAGGGATTTTTCCTCTACACGGAACCATCAAACACTCCCGGGGTCAGACACAGAGAGATTATTCCTCTACACGGCCCCATCAAACTCTCCCGGGGTCAGACACAGAGTGATTATTCCTCTACACGGTCCCATCAAACGCTCCCGGGGGTCAGACACAGAGTGATTATTTCTCTACACGGTTCCATCAAACACTCTGGGTGTAAGACACAGAGTGATTATTCCACTACAAGGTCCCATCAAACACTCCCGGGGTCAGACACAGAGTGAATCTCAATCCACAGCGTCCCATCACACATCGCCGGGGTCAGACACAGAGTGATTATTCCTCTACACGGCCCCATCAAACTCTCCAGGGGTCAGACACTGAGTGAATCTCCCTCCACACCGTCCCATCACACACTTCCGTGTTCAGACACAGAGTGATTATTCTTCTCCACGGTCCCATTAAACACTACCGGGGTCAGACACAGAGTGATTATTGCTCTACACGGTCCCATCTCACACTCCCGGGGTCAGACACAGAGTGAATGTTCCTCTACACCGCACATCACACACTCCCTGGGTCAGACACAGACTGAATCTCAATCCACAACGTCCCATCAAACAGTCCCGGGGTCAGACACAGCCTGAATCTCACTCCACACCGTCCCATCAAACACTCCCGGGGTCAGACACAGAGTGAATTTATATCCACACCGTCCCATCATACACTCCCGGGGTCAGGCACTGAGTGATTATTCCTCTACACCGCCCATCACACTCTCCAGGGGTCAGACAGAGTGAATCTCCCTACACACCGTCCCACCACACACTCCCGGGGTCAGACACAGAGTGATTATTGATCTACACGGTCCCATCAAACACTCCAGGGGTCAGACACCGAGTGAATCTCCGTCCACACCGTCCCATCACACACTCCCGGGGTCAGACACAGGGTGATTATTCCTCTACACTGGTCCCATCTAACACTCCCGGGGGTCAGACGCAGAGCTATTATTCCTCTACACTGTACCATCAAACACTCCGAGGGTCAGACACACAGTGATTATTCCTCTATACGGTTCTATCAAATATTCCCGGTGTCAGACACAGAGTGAATCTCCCTCCACGCCGTCCCATCACACTCTCCCGGGTTCAGACACAGAGTGATTATTCCTCTACACGGTCCCATCAAACACTCCCGTGGTAAGACACAGAGTGATTATTCCTCTACACGGCCCCATCAAACTCTCCCGGGGTCAGACACAGAGTGATTATTCCTCTACACGGTCCCATCAAACGCTCCCGTGGAACAGAAACAGAGTGATTATTCCTCTACACGGTCCCATCAAACACTCCCGGGGTCAGACACAGAGTGAATCTCCGTCCACACCTTCGCAACACACACTCCCGGGGTCAGACACAGAATGAATTTATATCCACACCGTCCCGTCACAAACTCCCGGTGTCAGACACAGAGTGATTATTCCTCTACACCGCCCATCACACACTCCCGTGGTCAGACACAGAGTGAATCTCCCTCCACACGGCCCCATCAAACTCTCCCGGGATCAGACACAGAGCGATTATTCCTCTACACGGCCCCATCAAACTCTCCCGGGATCAGACACAGAGTGATTATTCCTCTACACGTTCCCATCAAACGCTCCCGGGGGTCAGACACAGAGTGATTATTCCTCTACACGGTCCCATGAAACACTCCCGGGGTCAGACACAGAGAGAATCTCCGTCCACACCGTCCCAACACACACTCCCGGAGTCAGACAGAGTGATTATTCCTCTACACGGTCCCAGCAAACACTCCCGGGGTCAGACACAGAGAGAATCTCCCTCCACACCGTCCCGTCACAAACTCCCGGTGACAGATACGGAGTTATTATTCCTCTACACCGCCCATCACACTCTCCCGGGGTCAGACACAGAGTGAATCTCCCTCCACACCGTCCCATCACACACTCCCGTGGTCAGACACAGAGAGATTATTCCTCTACACGGAACCATCAAACACTCCCGGGGTCAGACACAGAGAGATTATTCCTCTACACGGTCCCATCAAACACTCTCGGTGTCAGACAGAGTCTTTATTCCTCTGCAAGGTCACATCAAACACTTCCGTGGTGAGACACAGAGTGATTATTCCTCTACACGTTACAATCACACACTCCCGGTGTCAGACACAGTGTGAATCTCCTTCAACACCGTCCCATCACACACTCCCGGGGTCAGACACAGAGTGATTATTCCTCTACACGGTACCATCAAACACTCCCGGGGTCAGACACAGAGTGATTATTCCTCTACACGGCCCCATCAAACTCTCCCGGGGTCAGACACAGAGTGATTATTCCTCTACACGGTCCCATCAAACGCTCCCGGGGGTCAGACACAGAGTGATTATTTCTCTACACGGTTCCATCAAACACTCTGGGTGTAAGACACTGAGTGATTATTCCACTACAAGGTCCCATCAAACACTCCCGGGGTCAGACACAGAGTGAATCTCAATCCACAGCGTCCCATCACACACTCCCGGGGTCAGACACTGAGAGATTATTCTTCTACACGGTACCATCAAACACTCCCGGGGTCAGTCACAGAGAGATTATTCCTCTACACCGTCCCATCAAACACTCCCGGGGTCAGACACACAGTGAATCTCAATCCTCACCGTCCCATCACACACTCCCGGGGTCAGACACAGAGAGATTATTCCTCTACACGGTACTATCAAACACTCCCGTGGTCAGACACAGAGGGATTATTCCTCTACACGGTCCCATCAAACACCCCCGGGGTCAGACACAGAGTGAATCTCAAACCTAACCGTCCCATCACACACTCCCGGGGTCAGACACAGAGTGAATCTCCCTCCCCACCGTCCCATCACACACTCCCGGGGTCAGATACAGAGTCATTATTCCTCTACACGGTCACATGAAACTCTTCCGGGGTCAGACACAGAGTGATTATTCCTCAACACGGTGCCATCACACACTCCCGGTGACAGACACAGAGTGATTATTCCTCTACACGGTCCCATCAAACACTCCCGGTGTCAGACACAGTGTGAATCTCCTTCCACACCGAACCATCACACTCTCCCGGGGTTAGAAATAGAGTGATTATTCCTCTGCACGGTCCTATCAAACACTCCCGGGGTCAGACACAGAGTGAATCTCCCTCCACGCCATCCCATCACACTCTCCCGGGGTCAGCACAGAGTGATTATTCCTCTACACGGTCCCATCATAAACTCCCGTGGTCAGACACAGAGTGATTATTCCTCTACACGGCCCCATCAAACTCTCCCGGGGTCAGACACAGAGTGATTATTCCTCTACACGGCCCCATCAAAATCTCCCGAGGTCAGACACAGAGTGAATCTCCGTCAACACCGTCCCAACACACACTCCCGGGGTCAGACAGAGTGATTATTCCTCTACACGGTCCCAGCAAACACTCCCGGGGTCAGACACAGAGTGAATCTCCCTCCACACCGTCCTGTCACAAACTCCCGGTGTCAGACACAGAGTGATTATTCCTCTACACCGCCCATCACACACTCCCGGTTCAGACACAGATTGAATCTCCCTCCACACGGCCCCATCAAACTCTCCCGGAATCAGACACAGAGTGATTATTCCTCTACACGGTCCCATGAAACACTCCCGGGGTCAGACACAGAGTGATTATTGATCTACACGGTCCCATCAAACACTCCCGGGGTCAGACACCGAGTGAATCTCCGTCCACACCGTCCCATCACACACTCCCGGGGTCAGACACAGGGTGATTATTCCTCTACACTGGTCCCATCTAACACTCCCGGGGGTCAGACGCAGAGCTATTATTCCTCTACACTGTACCATCAAACACTCCGAGGGTCAGACACACAGTGATTATTCCTCTATACGGTTCTATCAAATATTCCCGGTGTCAGACACAGAGTGAATCTCCCTCCACGCCGTCCCATCACACTCTCCCGGGTTCAGACACAGAGTGATTATTCCTCTACACGGCCCCATCAAACACTCCCGTGGTAAGACACAGAGTGATTATTCCTCTACACGGCCCCATCAAACTCTCCCGGGGTCAGACACAGAGTGATTATTCCTCTACACGGTCCCATCAAACGCTCCCGGGGAACAGACACAGAGTGATTATTCCTCTACACGGTCCCATCAAACACTCCCGGGGTCAGACACAGAGTGAATCTCCGTCCACACCTTCGCAACACACACTCCCGGGGTCAGACACAGAATGAATTTATATCCACACCGTCCCATCATACACTCCTGGGGTCAGACACAGAGTGATTATTCCTCTACACGGCCCCATCAAACTCTCCCGGGGTCAGACACAGAGTGATTATTCCTCTACACGGTCCCATCAAACACTCCCGGGGTCAGACACAGAGAGAATCTCCGTCCCAACACACACTCCCGGAGTCAGACAGAGTGATTATTCCTCTACACGGTCCCAGCAAACACTCCCGGGGTCAGACACAGAGTGAATCTCCCTCCACACCGTCCCGTCACAAACTCCCGGTGTCAGATACAGAGTGATTATTCCTCTACACCGCCCATCACACTCTCCCGGGGTCAGACACAGAGTGAATCTGCCTCCACACCGTCCCATCACACACTCCCGTGGTCAGACACAGAGGGATTATTCCTCTACACGGAACCATCAAACACTCCCGGGGTCAGACACAGAGAGATTATTCCTCTACACGGTCCCATCAAACGCTCCCGGGGGTCAGACACAGAGTGATTATTTCTCTACACGGTTCCATCAAACACTCTGGGTGTAAGACACTGAGTGATTATTCCACTACAAGGTCCCATCAAACACTCCCGGGGTCAGACACAGAGTGAATCTCAATCCACAGCGTCCCATCACACACTCCCGGGGTCAGACACAGAGAGATTATTCTTCTACACGGTACCATCAAACACTCCCGGGGTCAGTCACAGAGAGATTATTCCTCTACACCGTCCCATCAAACACTCCCGGGGTCAGACACAGAGTGAATCTCAATCCTCACCGTCCCATCACACACTCCCGGGGTCAGACACAGAGAGATTATTCCTCTACACGGTACCATCAAACACTCCTGTGGTCAGACACAGAGGGATTATTCCTCTACACGGTCCCATCAAACACCCCCGGGGTCAGACACAGAGTGAATCTCAAACCTAACCGTCCCATCACACACTCCCGGGGTCAGACACAGAGTGAATCTCCCTCCCCACCGTCCCATCACACACTCCCGGGGTCAGATACAGAGTCATTATTCCTCTACACGGTCACATGAAACTATTCCGGGGTCAGACACAGAGTGATTATTCCTCAACACGGTGCCATCACACACTCCCGGGGACAGACACAGAGTGATTATTCCTCTACACGGTCCCATCAAACACTCCCGGTGTCAGACACAGTGTGAATCTCCTTCCACACCGTCTCATCACACCCTCCCGGGGTCAGAAATAGAGTGATTATTCCTCTGCACGGTCCTATCAAACACTCCCGGGGTCAGACACAGAGTGAATCTCCCTCCACGCCATCCCATCACACTCTCCCGGGGTCAGCACAGAGTGATTATTCCTCTACACGGTCCCATCATAAACTCCCGTGGTCAGACACAGAGTGATTATTCCTCTACACGGCCCTATCAAACTCTCCCGGGGTCAGACACAGAGTGATTATTCCTCTACACGGGCCCATCAAACTCTCCCGAGGTCAGACACAGAGTGAATCTCCGTCCACACCGTCCCAACACACACTCCCGGGGTCAGACAGAGTGATTATTCCTCTACACGGTCCCAGCAAACACTCCCGGGGTCTGACACAGAGTGAATCTCCCTCCACACCGTCCCGTCACAAACTCCCGGTGTCAGACACAGAGTGATTATTCCTCTACACCGCCCATCACACTCTCCCGGGGTCAGACACAGAGTGAATCTCCCTCCACACCGTCCCATCACACACTCCCGTGGTCAGACACAGAGGGATTTTTCCTCTACACGGAACCATCAAACACTCCCGGGGTCAGACACAGAGAGATTATTCCCCTACACGGCCCCATCAAACTCTCCCGGGATCAGACACAGAGTGATTATTCCTCTACACGGTCCAATCAAACGCTCCCGGGGGTCAGACACAGAGTGATTATTTCTCTACACGGTTCCATCAAACACTCTGGGTGTAAGACACAGAGTGATTATTCCTCAACACGGTGCCATCACACACTCCCGGTGTCAGACACAGAGTGATTATTCCTCTACACGGTCCCATCAAACACTCCCGGTGTCAGACACAGTGTGAATCTCCTTCCACACCGTCCCATCACACTCTCCCGGGGTCAGAAATAGAGTGATTATTCCTCTGCACGGTCCTATCAAACACTCCCGGGGTCAGACACAGAGTGAATCTCCCTCCACGCCATCCCATCACACTCTCCCGGGATCAGCACAGAGTGATTATTCCTCTACACGGACCCATCAAAAACTCCCGTGGTCAGACACAGAGTGATTATTCCTCTACACGGCCCCATCAAACTCTCCCGGGGTCAGACACAGAGTGATTATTCCACTACACGGCCCCATCAAACTCTCCCGAGGTCAGACACAGAGTGATTATTCCTCTACACGGTCCCATCAAACACTCCCGGGGTCAGACACAGAGTGAATCTCCCTCCACGCCGTCCCATCACACTCTCCCGGGGTCAGACACAGGGGGATTATTCCTCTACACGGAACCATCAAACACTCCCGGGGTCAGACACAGAGAGATTATTCCTCTACACGGTCCCATCAAACACTCTCGGTGTCAGACACAGAGTCTTTATTTCTCTGCAATGTCACATCAAACACTTCCGTGGTGAGACACAGAGTGATTATTCCTCTACACGTTACAATCACACACTCCCGGTGTCAGACACAGTGTGATTCTCCTTCAACACCGTCCCATCACACACTCCTGGGGTCAGACACAGAGTGATTATTCCTCTACACGGTCCCATCAAACACTCCCGGGGTCAGACACAGAGTGATTATTACTCTACACGGCCCCATCAAACTCTCCCGGGGTCAGACACAGAGTGATTATTCCTCTACACGGTCCCATCAAACGCTCCCGGGGGTCAGACACAGAGTGATTATTTCTCTACACGGTTCCATCAAACACTCTGGGTGTAAGACACTGAGTGATTATTCCACTACAAGGTCCCATCAAACACTCCCGGGGTCAGACACAGAGTGAATCTCAATCCACAGCGTCCCATCACACACTCCCGGGGTCAGACACAGAGAGATTATTCTTCTACACGGTACCATCAAACACTCCCGGGGTCAGTCACAGAGAGATTATTCCTCTACACCGTCCCATCAAACACTCCCGGGGTCAGACACAGAGTGAATCTCAATCCTCACCGTCCCATCACACACTCCCGGGGTCAGACACAGAGAGATTATTCCTCTACACGGTACCATCAAACACTCCCGTTGTCAGACACAGAGGGATTATTCCTCTACACGGTCCCATCAAACACCCCCGGGGTCAGACACAGAGTGATTCTCAAACCAAACCGTCCCATCACACACTCCCGGGGTCAGACACAGAGTGAATCTCCCTCCCCACCGTCCCATCACACACTCCCGGGGTCAGATACAGAGTCATTATTCCTCTACACGGTCACATGAAACTCTTCCGGGGTCAGACACAGAGTGATTATTCCTCAACACGGTGCCATCACACACTCCCGGTGACAGACACAGAGTGATTATTCCTCTACACGGTCCTATCAAACACTCCCGGGGTCAGACACAGAGTGAATCTCCCTCCACGCCATCCCATCACACTCTCCCGGGGTCAGCACAGAGTGATTATTCCTCTACACGGTCCCATCATAAACTCCCGTGGTCAGACACAGTGATTATTCCTCTACACGGCCCCATCAAACTCTCCCGGGGTCAGACACAGAGTGATTATTCCTCTACACGGCCCCATCAAACTCTCCCGAGGTCAGACACAGAGTGAATCTCCGTCCACACCGTCCCAACACACACTCCCGGGGTCAGACAGAGTGATTATTCCTCTACACGGTCCCAGCAAACACTCCCGGGGTCTGACACAGAGTGAATCTCCCTCCACACCGTCCCGTCACAAACTCCCGGTGTCAGACACAGAGGGATTATTCCTCTACACCGCCCATCACAATCTCCCGGGGTCAGACACAGAGTGAATCTCCCTCCACACCGTCCCATCACACACTCCCGTGGTCAGACACAGAGGGATTTTTCCTCTACAAGGAACCATCAAACACTCCCGGGGTCAGACACAGAGAGATTATTCCTCTACACGGCCCCATCAAACTCTCCCGGGGTCAGACACAGAGTGATTATTCCTCTACACGGTCCCATCAAACGCTCCCGGGGGTCAGACACAGAGTGATTATTTCTCTACACGGTTCCATCAAACACTCTGGGTGTAAGACACAGAGTGATTATTCCACTACAAGGTCCCATCAACCACTCCCGGTGTCAGACACAGAGTGATTATTCCTCTACACGGTCCCATCAAACACTCCCGGTGTCAGACACAGTGTGAATCTCCTTCCACACCGTCCCATCACACTCTCCCGGGGTCAGAAATAGAGTGATTATTCCTCTGCACGGTCCTATCAAACACTCCCGGGGTCAGACACAGAGTGATTATTCCTCTACACGGTCCCATCAAACACTCCCGGTGTCAGACACAGTGTGAATCTCCTTCCACACCGTCCCATCACACTCTCCCGGGGTCAGAAATAGAGTGATTATTCCTCTGCACGGTCCTATCAAACATTCCCGGGGTCAGACACAGAGTGAATCTCCCTCCACGCCATCCCATCACACTCTCCCGGGGTCAGCACAGAGTGATTATTCCTCTACACGGACCCATCAAAAACTCCCGTGGTCAGACACAGAGTGATTATTCCTCTACACGGCCCCATCAAACTCTCCCGGGGTCAGACACAGAGTGATTATTCCACTACACGGCCCCATCAAACTCTCCCGAGGTCAGACACAGAGTGATTATTCCTCTACACGGTCCCATCAAACACTCCCGGGGTCAGACACAGAGTGAATCTCCCTCCACGCCGTCCCATCACACTCTCCCGGGTTCAGACACAGAGTGATTATTCCTCTACACGGTCCCATGAAACACTCCCGGGGTCAGACACAGAGTGAATCTCAGTCCACACCGTCCCAACACACACTCCCGGGGTCAGACAGAGTGAATACTCCTCTACACGTTCCCAGCAAACACTCCCGGGGTCAGACACAGAGTGAATCTCCCTCCACACCGTCCCGTCACAAACTCCCGGTGTCAGACACAGAGTGATTATTCCTCTACACCGCCCATCACACTCTCCCGGGGTCAGACACAGAGTGAATCTCCCTCCACACCGTCCCATCACCCACTCCCGTGGTCAGACACAGAGGGATTTTTCCTCTACACGGAACCATCAAACACTCCCGGGGTCAGACACAGAGAGATTATTCCTCTACCCGGCCCCATCAAACTCTCCCGGGGTCAGACACAGAGTGATTATTACTCTACACGGTCCCATCAAACGCTCCCAGGGGTCAGACACAGAGTGATGATTTCTCTACACGGTTCCATCAAACACTCTGGGTGTAAGACACAGAGTGATTTTTCCACTACAAGGTCCATTCAAACACTCCCGGGGTCAGACACAGAGAGATTATTCTTCTACACGGTACCATCAAACACTCCCGTGGTCAGACACAGAGGGATTATTCCTCTACACGGTCCCATCAAACACCCCCGGGGTCAGACACAGAGTGAATCTCAATCCTCACCGTCCCATCACACACTCCCGGGGTCAGACACAGAGTGATGATTTCTCTACACGGTTCCATCAAACACTCTGGGTGTAAGACACAGAGTGATTTTTCCACTACAAGGTCCATTCAAACACTCCCGGGGTCAGACACAGAGAGATTATTCTTCTACACGGTACCATCAAACACTCCCGTGGTCAGACACAGAGGGATTATTCCTCTACACGGTCCCATCAAACACCCACGGGGTCAGACACAGAGTGAATCTCAATCCTCACCGTCCTATCACACACTCCCGGGGTCAGACACAGAGTGATTATTCCTCTACACGGTACCATCAAACACTCCCGGGGTTAGACACAGAGAGATTAATCCTCTCCACGGTCCCATCAAACACTCCCGGAGTCAGATACAGAGTGAATCTCCCTCCACACCGTCCCATCACACACTCCCGGGGTCAGACGCAGAGAGATTATTCCTCTACACGGTACCATCAAACAGTCCCGGGGTCAGACACAGAGAGATTATTCATCTACACGGTCCCAGCAAACACTCCTGCGGTCAGATACAGAGTCATTATTCCTCTACACGGTCACATGAAACTCTTCCGGTGTCAGACACAGAGTGATTATTCCTCAACACGGTGCCATCACACACTACCGGTGTCAGACACAGAGTGATTATTCCTCTACACGGTCCCATCAAGCACTCCCGGTGTCAGACACAGTGTGAATCTCCTTCCACACCGTCCCATCACACTCTCCCGGGGTCAGAAATAGAGTGATTATTCCTCTACACGGTCCTATCAAACACTCCCGGGGTCAGACACAGAGTGAATCTCCCTCCACGCCATCCCATCACACACTCCCGCGGTCAGACACAGAGTGATTATTCTTCTACACGTTCCCATCAAACGCTCCCGGTGGTCAGACACAGTGTGATTATTCCTCTACACGGTCCCATGAAACACTCCCGGGGTCAGACACAGAGTGAATCTCCGTCCACACCGTCCCAACACACACTCCCGGGGTCAGACAGAGTGATTATTCCTCCACACGGTCCCAGCAAACACTCCCGGGGTCAGACACAGAGTGAATCTCCCTTCTCACCGTCCCGTCACAAAGTCCCGGTGTCAGACACAGAGTGATTATTCCTCTACACCGCCCATCACACTCTCCCGGGGTCAGACACAGAGTGAATCTCCCTCCACACCGTCCCATCACACACTCCCGTGGTCAGACACAGAGGGATTTTTCCTCTACACGGAACCATCAAACACTCCCGGGGTCAGACACAGAGAGATTATTCCTCTACACGGCCCCATCAAACTCTCCCGGGGTCAGACACAGAGTGATTATTCCTCTACACGGTCCCATCAAACGCTCCCGGGGGTCAGACACAGAGTGATTATTTCTCTACACGGTTCCATCAAACACTCTGGGTGTAAGACACAGAGTGATTATTCCACTACAAGGTCCCATCAACCACTCCCGGGGTTAGACACAGAGTGAATCTCAATCCACAGCGTCCCATCACACACTCCCGGGGTCAGACACAGAGAGATTATTCTTCTACACGGTACCATCAAACACTCCTGGGGTCAGACACAGAGAGATTATTCCTCTACACCGTCCCATCAAACACTCCAGCGGGTCAGACACAGAGTGAATCTCAATCCTCACCGTCCCATCACACGCTCCCGGGGTCAGACACAGAGAGTTTATTCCTCTACACGGTACCATCAAACACTCCCGTGGTCAGACACAGAGGGATTATTCCTGTACACGGTCCCATCAAACACCCCCGGGGTCAGACACAGAGTGAATCTCAATCCTCACCGTCCCATCACACACTCCCGGGGTCAGACACAGAGTGATTATTCCTCTACACGGTACGATCAAACACTCCCGGGGTTAGACACAGAGAGATTAATCCTCTCCACGGTCCCATCAAACACTCCCGGAGTCAGATACAGAGTGAATCTCCCTCCACACCGTCCCATCACACACTCCCGCGGTCAGACGCTGAGAGATTATTCCTCTACACGGTCCCAGCAAACACTCCTGGGGTCAGATACAGAGTCATTATTCCTCTACACGGTCACATGAAACACTTCCGGTGTCAGACACAGAGTGATTATTCCTCAACACGGTGCCATCACACACTCCCGGTGTCAGACACAGAGTGATTATTCCTCTACACGGTCCCATCAAGCACTCCCGGTGTCAGACACAGTGTGAATCTCCTTCCACACCGTCCCATCACACTCTCCCGGGGGTCAGACACAGAGTGATTATTCCTCTACACGGTCCCATGAAACACTCCCGGGGTCAGACACAGAGTGAATCTCCGTCCACACCGTCCCAACACACACTCCCGGGGTCAGACAGAGTGATTATTCCTCTACACGGTCCCAGCAAACACTCCCGGGGTCAGACACAGAGTGAATCTCCCTCCACACCGTCCCGTCACAAACTCCCGGTGTCAGACACAGAGTGATTATTCCTCTACACCGCCCATCACACTCTCCCGGGGTCAGACACAGAGTGAATCTCCCTCCACACCGTCCCATCACACACTCCCGTGGTCAGACACAGAGGGATTTTTCCTCTACACGGAACCATCAAACACTCCCGGGGTCAGACACAGAGAGATTATTCCTCTACACGGCCCCATCAAACTCTCCCGGGGTCAGAGACAGAGTGATTATTCCTCTACACGGTTCCATCAAACACTCTGGGTGTAAGACACAGAGTGATTATTCCACTACAAGGTCCCATCAAACACTCCCGGGGACAGACACAGAGTGAATCTCAATCCACAGCGTCCCATCACACACTCCCGGGGTCAGACACAGAGAGATTATTCCTCTACACGGCCCCATCAAACTCTCCCGGGGTCAGACACAGAGTGATTATTCCTCTACACGGCCCCATCAAACTCTCCCGAGGTCAGACACAGAGTGAATCTCCGTCCACACCGTCCCAACACACACTCCCGGGGTCAGACAGAGTGATTATTCCTCTACACGGTCCCAGCAAACACTCCCGGGGTCTGACACAGAGTGAATCTCCCTCCACACCGTCCCGTCACAAACTCCCGGTGTCAGACACAGAGGGATTATTCCTCTACACAGCCCATCACACTCTCCCGGGGTCAGACACAGAGTGAATCTCCCTCCACACCGTCCCATCACACACTCCCGTGGTCAGACACAGAGGGATTTTTCCTCTACACGGAACCATCAAACACTCCCGGGGTCAGACACAGAGAGATTATTCCTCTACACGGCCCCATCAAACTCTCCCGGGGTCAGACACAGAGTGATTATTCCTCTACACGGTCCCATCAAACTCTCCCGGGGGTCAGACACAGAGTGATTATTTCTCTACACGGTTCCATCAAACACTCTGGGTGTAAGACACAGAGTGATTATTCCTCAACACGGTGCCATCACACACTCCCGGTGTCAGACACAGAGTGATTATTCCTCTACACGGTCCCATCAAACACTCCCGGTGTCAGACACAGTGTGAATCTCCTTCCACACCGTCCCATCACACTCTCCCGGGGTCAGAAATAGAGTGATTATTCCTCTGCACGGTCCTATCAAACACTCCCGGGGTCAGACACAGAGTGAATCTCCCTCCACGCCATCCCATCACACTCTCCCGGGGTCAGCACAGAGTGATTATTCCTCTACACGGACCCATCAAAAACTCCCGTGGTCAGACACAGAGTGATTATTCCTCTAGACGGCCCCATCAAACTCTCACGGGGTCAGACACAGAGTGATTATTCCACTACACGGCCCCATCAAACTCTCCCGAGGTCAGACACAGAGTGAGTATTCCTCTACACGGTCCCATCAAACACTCCCGGGGTCAGACACAGAGTGAATCTCCCTCCACGCCGTCCCATCACACTCTCCCGGGTTCAGACACAGAGTGATTATTCCTCTACACGGTCCCATGAAACACTCCCGGGGTCAGACACAGAGTGAATCTCAGTCCACACCGTCCCAACACACACTCCCGGGGTCAGACAGAGTGAATACTCCTCTACACGGTCCCATGAAACACTCACGGGGTCAGACACAGAGTGAATCTCCGTCCACACCGTCCCAACACACACTCCCGGGGTCAGACAGAGTGATTATTCCTCTACACGGTCCCAGCAAATACTCCCGGGGTCAGACACAGAGTGAATCTCCCTCCACACCGTCCCGTCACAAACTCCCGGTGTCAGACACAGAGTGATTATTCCTCTACACCGCCCATCACACTCTCCCGGGGTCAGACACAGAGTGAATCTCCCTCCACACCGTCCCATCACACACTCCCGTGGTCAGACACAGAGGGATTTTTCCTCTACACGGAACCATCAAACACTCCCGGGGTCAGACACAGAGAGATTATTCCTCTACACGGCCCCATCAAACTCTCCCGGGGTCGAGACAGAGTGATTATTCCTCTACACGGTTCCATCAAACACTCTGGGTGTAAGACACAGAGTGATTATTCCACTACAAGGTCCCATCAAACACTCCCGGGGACAGACACAGAGTGAATCTCAATCCACAGCGTCCCATCACACACTCCCGGGGTCAGACACAGAGAGATTATTCCTCTACACGGCCCCATCAAACTCTCCCGCGGTCAGACACAGAGTGATTATTCCTCTACACGGCCCCAACAAACTCTCCCGAGGTCAGACACAGAGTGAATCTCCGTCCACACCGTCCCAACACACACTCCCGGGGTCAGACAGAGTGATTATTCCTCTACACGGTCCCAGCAAACACTCCCGGGGTCTGACACAGAGTGAATCTCCCTCCACACCGTCCCGTCACAAACTCCCGGTGTCAGACACAGAGGGATTATTCCTCTACACCGCCCATCACACTCTCCCGGGGTCAGACACAGAGTGAATCTCCCTCCACACCGTCCCATCACACACTCCCGTGGTCAGACACAGAGGGATTTTTCCTCTACACGGAACCATCAAACACTCCCGGGGTCAGACACAGAGAGATTATTCCTCTACACGGCCCCATCAAACTCTCCCGGGGTCAGACACAGAGTGATTATTCCTCTACACGGTCCCATCAAACGCTCCCGGGGGTCAGACACAGAGTGATTATTTCTCTACACGGTTCCATCAAACACTCTGGGTGTAAGACACAGAGTGATTATTCCTCAACACGGTGCCATCACACACTCCCGGTGTCAGACACAGAGTGATTATTCCTCTACACGGTCCCATCAAACACTCCCGGTGTCAGACACAGTGTGAATCTCCTTCCACACCGTCCCATCACACTCTCCCGGGGTCAGAAATAGAGTGATTATTCCTCTGCACGGTCCTATCAAACACTCCCGGGGTCAGACACAGAGTGAATCTCCCTCCACGCCATCCCATCACACTCTCCCGGGGTCAGCACAGAGTGATTATTCCTCTACACGGACCCATCAAAAACTCCCGTGGTCAGACACAGAGTGATTATTCCTCTACACGGCCCCATCAAACTCTCCCGGGGTCAGACACAGAGTGATTATTCCACTACACGGCCCCATCAAACTCTCCCGAGGTCAGACACAGAGTGATTATTCCTCTACACGGTCCCATCAAACACTCCCGGGGTCAGACACAGAGTGAATCCCCCTCCACGCCGTCCCATCACACTCTCCCGGGTTCAGACACAGAGTGATTATTCCTCTACACGGTCCCATGAAACACTCCCGGGGTCAGACACAGAGTGAATCTCAGTCCACACCGTCCCAACACACACTCCCGGTGTCAGACAGAGTGAATACTCCTCTACACGTTCCCAGCAAACACTCCCGGGGTCAGACACAGAGTGAATCTCCCTCCACACCGTCCCGTCACAAACTCCCGGTGTCAGACACAGAGTGATTATTCCTCTACACCGCCCATCACACTCTCCCGGGGTCAGACACAGAGTGAATCTCCCTCCACACCGTCCCATCACACACTCCCGTGGTCAGACACAGTGGGATTTTTTCCTCTACACGGAACCATCAAACACTCCCGGGGTCAGACACAGAGAGATTAATCCTCTACCCGGCCCCATCAAACTCTCCCGGGGTCAGACACAGAGTGATTATTCCTCTACACGGTCCCATCAAACGCTCCCGGGGGTCAGACACAGAGTGATTATTTCTCTACACGGTTCCATCAAACACTCTGGGTGTAAGACACAGAGTGATTTTTCCACTACAAGGTCCCATCAAACACTCCCGGGGTCAGACACAGAGTGAATCTCAATCCTCACCGTCCCATCACACACTCCCGGGGTCAGACACAGAGAGATTATTCTTCTACACGGTACCATCAAACACTCCCGTGGTCAGACACAGAGGGATTATTCCTCTACACGGTCCCATCAAACACCCCCGGGGTCAGACACAGAGTGAGTCTCAATCCTCACCGTCCCATCACACACTCCCGGGGTCAGACACAGAGTGATTATTCCTCTACACGGTACCATCAAACACTCCCGGGGTTAGACACAGAGAGATTAATCCTCTCCACGGTCCCATCAAACACTCCCGGAGTCAGATACAGTGAATCTCCCTCCACACCGTCCCATCACACACTCCCGGGGTCAGACGCAGAGAGATTATTCCTCTACACGGTACCATCAAACAGTCCCGGGGTCAGACACAGAGAGATTATTCATCTACACGGTCCCAGCAAACACTCCTGCGGTCAGATACAGAGTCATTATTCCTCTACACGGTCACATGAAACTCTTCCGGTGTCAGACACAGAGTGATTATTCCTCAACACGGTGCCATCCCACACTACCGGTGTCAGACACAGAGTGATTATTCCTCTACACGGTCCCATCAAGCACTCCCGGTGTCAGACACAGTGTGAATCTCCTTCCACACCGTCCCATCACACTCTCCCGGGGTCAGAAATAGAGTGATTATTCCTCTACACGGTCCTATCAAACACTCCCGGGGTCAGACACAGAGTGAATCTCCCTTCTCACCGTCCCGTCACAAAGTCCCGGTGTCAGACACAGAGTGATTATTCCTCTACACCGCCCATCACACTCTCCCGGGGTCAGACACAGAGTGAATCTCCCTCCACACCGTCCCATCACACACTCCCGTGGTCAGACACAGAGGGATTATTCCTCTACACGGAACCATCAAACACTCCCGGGGTCAGTCACAGAGAGATTATTCCTCTACACGGTCCCATCAAACACTCCCGGGGTCAGACACAGAGTGATTATTCCTCTACACGGCCCCATCAAACTCTCCCGGGGTCAGACACAGAGTGATTATTCCTCTACACGGTCCCATCAAACGCTCCCGGGGGTCAGACACAGAGTGATTATTTCTCTACACGGTTCCATCAAACACTCTGGGTGTAAGACACTGAGTGATTATTCCACTACAAGGTCCCATCAAACACTCCCGGGGTCAGACACAGAGTAAATCTCAATCCACAGCGTCCCATCACACACTCCCGGGGTCAGACACAGAGAGATTATTCTTCTACACGGTACCATCAAACACTCCCGGGGTCAGTCACAGAGAGATTATTCCTCTACACCGTCCCATCAAACACTCCCGGGGTCAGACACAGAGTGAATCTCAATCCTCACCGTCCCATCACACACTCCCGGGGTCAGACACAGAGAGATTATTCCTCTACACGGTACCATCAAACACTCCCGTGGTCAGACACAGAGTGATTATTCCTCTACACGGTCCCATCAAACACCCCCGGGGTCAGACACAGAGTGAATCTCAAACCTAACCGTCCCATCACACACTCCCGGGGTCAGACACAGAGTGAATCTCCCTCCCCACCGTCCCATCACACACTCCCGGGGTCAGATACAGAGTCATTATTCCTCTACACGGTCACATGAAACTCTTCCGGGGTCAGACACGGAGTGATTATTCCTCAACACGGTGCCATCACACACTCCCGGTGTCAGACACAGAGTGATTATTCCTCTACACGGTCCCATCAAACACTCCCGGTGTCAGCCACAGTGTGAATCTCCTTCCACACCGTCCCATCACACTCTACCGGGGTCAGAAATAGTGTGATTATTCCTCTGCACGGTCCCATCACACTCTCCCGGGGTCAGACACAGAGTGAATCTCCCTCCACACCGTCCCATCACACACTCCCGTGGTCAGACACAGAGGGATTTTTCCTCTACACGGAACCATCAAACACTCCCGGGGTCAGACACAGAGAGATTATTCCTCTACACGGCCCCATCAAACTCTCCCGGGGTCAGACACAGAGTGATTATTCCTCTACACGGTCCCATCAAACGCTCCCGGGGGTCAGACACAGAGTGATTATTTCTCTACACGGTTCCATCAAACACTCTGGGTGTAAGACACAGAGTGATTATTCCACTACAAGGTCCCATCATCCACTCCCGGGGTCAGACACAGAGTGAATCTCAATCCACAGCGTCCCATCACACACTCCCGGGGTCAGACACAGAGAGATTATTCTTCTACACGGTACCATCAAACACTCCTGGGGTCAGACACAGAGAGATTATTCCTCTACACCGTCCCATCAAACACTCCCGGGGTCAGACACAGAGTGAATCTCAATCCTCACCGTCCCATCACACGCTCCCGGGGTCAGACACAGAGAGATTATTCCTCTACACGGTACCATCAAACACTCCCGTGGTCAGACACAGAGGGATTATTCCTGTACACGGTCCCATCAAACACCCCCGGGGTCAGACACAGAGTGAATCTCAATCCTCACCGTCCCATCACACACTCCCGGGGTCAGACACAGAGTGATTATTCCTCTACACGGTACCATCAAACACTCCCGGGGTTAGACACAGAGAGATTAATCCTCTCCACGGTCCCATCAAACACTCCCGGAGTCAGATACAGAGTGAATCTCCCTCCACACCGTCCCATCACACACTCCCGCGGTCAGACGCAGAGAGATTATTCCTCTACACGGTCCCAGCAAACACTCCTGGGGTCAGATACAGAGTCATTATTCCTCTACACGGTCACATGAAACACTTCCGGTGTCAGACACAGAGTGATTATTCCTCAACACGGTGCCATCACACACTCCCGGTGTCAGACACAGAGTGATTATTCCTCTACACGGTCCCATCAAGCACTCCCGGTGTCAGACACAGTGTGAATCTCCTTCCACACCGTCCCATCACACTCTCCCGGGGGTCAGACACAGAGTGATTATTCCTCTACACGGTCCCATGAAACACTCCCGGAGTCAGACACAGAGTGAATCTCCGTCCACACCGTCCCAACACACACTCCCGGGGTCAGACAGAGTGATTATTCCTCTACACGGTCCCAGCAAACACTCCCGGGGTCAGACACAGAGTGAATCTCCCTCCACACCGTCCCGTCACAAACTCCCGGTGTCAGACACAGAGTGATTATTCCTCTACACCGCCCATCACACTCTCCCGGGGTCAGACACAGAGTGAATCTCCCTCCACACCGTCCCATCACACACTCCCGTGGTCAGACACAGATGGATTTTTCCTCTACACGGAACCATCAAACACTCCCGGGGTCAGACACAGAGAGATTATTCCTCTACACGGCCCCATCAAACTCTCCCTGGGTCAGAGACAGAGTGATTATTCCTCTACACGGTTCCATCAAACACTCTGGGTGTAAGACACAGAGTGATTATTCCACTACAAGGTCCCATCAAATACTCCCGGGGACAGACACAGAGTGAATCTCAATCCACAGCGTCCCATCACACACTCCCGGGGTCAGACACAGAGAGATTATTCCTCTACACGGCCCCATCAAACTCTCCCGGGGTCAGACACAGAGTGATTATTCCTCTACACGGTCCCATCAAACGCTCCCGGGGGTCAGACACAGAGTGATTATTTCTCTACACGGTTCCATCAAACACTCTGGGTGTAAGACACAGAGTGATTATTCCACTACAAGGTCCCATCAAACACTCCCGGGGTCAGACACAGAGTGAATCTCAATCCACAGCGTCCCATCACACACTCCCGGGGTCAGACACAGAGAGATTATTCTTCTACACGGTACCATCAAACACTCCTGGGGTCAGACACAGAGAGATTATTCCTCTACACCGTCCCATCAAACACTCCCGGGGTCAGACATAGAGTGAATCTCAATCCTCACCGTCCCATCACACACTCCCGGGGTCAGACACAGAGAGATGATTCCTCTACACGGTACCATCAAACACTCCCGTGGTCAGACACAGAGGGATTATTCCTGTACACGGTCCCATCAAACACCCCCGGGGTCAGACACAGAGTGAATCTCAATCCTCACCGTCCCATCACACACTCCCGGGGTCAGACACAGAGTGATTATTCCTCTACACGGTACCATCAAACACTCCCGGGGTTAGACACAGAGAGATTAATCCTCTCCACGGTCCCATCAAACACTCCCGGAGTCAGATACAGAGTGAATCTCCCTCCACACCGTCCCAACACACACTCCCGGGGTCAGACGCAGAGAGATTATTCCTCTACACGGTACCATCAAACAGTCCCGGGGTCAGACACAGAGAGATAATTCATCTACACCGTCCCAACACACACTCCCGGGGTCAGACACAGAGTTATTATTCCTCAACACGGTGCCATCACACACTCCCGGTGTCAGACACAGAGTGATTATTCCTCTACACGGTCGCATCAAGCACTCCCGGTGTCAGACACAGTGTGAATCTCCTTCCACACCGTCCCATCACACTCTCCCGTGGTCAGAAATAGAGTGATTATTCCTCTACACGGTCCTATCAAACACTCCCGGGGTCAGACACAGAGTGAATCTCCCTCGACGCCATCCCATCACACACTCCCGCGGTCAGACACAGAGTGATTATTCCTCTACACGTTCCCATCAAACGCTCCCGGGGGTCAGACACAGAGTGAATCTCCCTCCACACCGTCCCGTCACAAACTCCCGGTGTCAGACACAGAGTGATTATTCCTCTACACCGCCCATCACACTCTCCCGGGGTCAGACACAGAGTGAATCTCCCTCCACACCGTCCCATCACACACTCCCGTGGTCAGACACTGAGGGATTTTTCCTCTACACGGAACCATCAAACACTCCCGGGGTCAGACACAGAGAGATTATTCCTCTACACGGCCCCATCAAACTCTCCCGGGGTCAGACACAGAGTGATTATTCCTCTACACGGTCCCATCAAACGCTCCCGGGGGTCAGACACAGAGTGATAATTTCTCTACACGGTTCCATCAAACACTCTGGGTGTAAGACACAGAGTGATTATTCCACTACAAGGTCCCATCAAACACTCCCGGGGTCAGACACAGAGTGAATCTCAATCCACAGCGTCCCATCACACACTCCCGGGGTCAGACACAGAGAGATTATTCTTCTACACGGTACCATCAAACACTCCTGGGGTCAGACACAGAGAGATTATTCCTCTACACCGTCCCATCAAACACTCCCGGGGTCAGACACAGAGTGAATCTCAATCCTCACAGTCCAATCACACACTCCCGGGGACAGACACAGAGGGATTTTTCCTCTACACGGAACCATCAAACACTCCCGGGGTCAGACACAGAGAGATTATTCCTCTACACGGCCCCATCAAACTCTCCCGGGGTCAGACACAGAGTGATTATTCCTCTACACGGTCCCATTAAACGCTCCCGGGGGTCAGACACAGAGTGATAATTTCTCTACACCGTTCCATCAAACACTCTGGGTGTAAGACACAGAGTGATTATTCCACTACAAGGTCCCATCAAACACTCCCGGGGTCAGACACAGAGTGAATCTCAATCCACAGCGTCCCATCACACACTCCCGGGGTCAGACACAGAGAGATTATTCTTCTACACGGTACCATCAAACACTCCTGGGGTCAGACACAGAGAGATTATTCCTCTACACGGTACCATCAAACACTCCCGTGGTCAGACACAGAGGGATTATTCCTCTACACGGTCCCAACAAACACCCCCGGGGTCAGACACAGAGTGAATCTCAATCCTCACCGTCCCATCACACACTCCCGGGGTCAGACAGAGAGATTATTCCTCTACACGGTACCATCAAACACTCCCGGGGTTAGACACAGAGAGATTGTTCCTCTACACCGTCCCATCAAACACTCCCGGGGTCAGACACAGAGTGAATCTCAATCCTCACAGTCCCATCACACACTCCCGGGGTCAGACACAGAGTGAATCTCAATCCTCACCGTCCGATCACACACTCCCGGGGTCAGACACAGAGAGATTATTCCTCTACACGGTACCATCAAACACTACCGGGGTTAGACACAGAGAGATTAATCCTCTACACGGTCCCAGCAAACACTCCTGGGGTCAGATACAGAGTCATTATTCCTCTACACGGTCACATGAAACTCTTCCGGTGTCAGACACAGAGTGATTATTCCTCAACACGGTGACATCACACACTCCCGGTGTCAGACACAGAGTGATTATACCTCTACACGGTCCCATCAAGCACTCCCGGTGTCAGACACAGTGTGAATCTCCTTCCACACCGTCCCATCACACTCTCCCGGGGTCAGAAATAGAGTGATTATTCCTCTACACGGTCCTATCAAACACTCCCGGGGTCAGACACAGAGTGAATCTCCCTCCACGCCATCCCATCACACTCTCCCGGGGTCAGGCACAGAGTGAATCTCCCTCCACACCGTCCCATCACACACTCCCGTGGTCAGACACAGAGGGATTTTTCCTCTACACGGCCCCATCAAACTCTCCCGGGGTCAGACACAGAGTGAGTATTCCTCTACACGGTCCCATCAAACGCTCCCGGGGGTCAGACACAGAGTGATTATTTCTCTACACGGTTCCATCAAACACTCTGGGTGTAAGACACAGAGTGATTATTCCACTACAAGGTCCCATCAAACACTCCCGGGGTCAGACACAGAGTGAATCTCAATCCACAGCGTCCCATCACACACTCCCGGGGTCAGACACAGAGAGATTATTCCTCTACACGGTACCATCAAACACTCCTGGGGTCAGACACAGAGAGATTATTCCTCTACACCGTCCCATCAAACACTCCCGGGGTCAGACACAGAGTGAATCTCAATCCTCACAGTCCCATCACACACTCCCGGGGACAGACACAGAGAGATTATTCCTCTACACGGTACCATCAAACACTCCCGTGGTCAGACACAGAGGGATTATTCCTCTACACGGTCCCATCAAACACCCCTGGGGTCAGACACAGAGTGAATCTCAATCCTCACCGTCCCATCACACACTCCCGGGGTCAGACACAGAGAGATTATTCCTCTACACGTTACCATCAAACACTCCCGGGGTTAGACACAGAGAGATTAATCCACTACACGGTCGGATCAAACACTCCCGGAGTCAGATACAGAGTGAATCTCCCTCCACACCGTCCCATCACACACTCCCGGGGTCAGACGCAGAGAGATTATTCCTCTACACGGTACCATCAAACAGTCTCGGGGTCAGACACAGAGAGATTATTCCTCTACACGGTCCCATGAAACACTCCCGGGGTCAGACACAGTGTGAATCTCCGTCCACACCGTCCCAACACACACTCCCGGGGTCAGAAAGAGTGATTATTCCTCTACACGGTCCCAGCAAACACTCCCGGGGTCAGACACAGATTGAATCTCCCTCCACACCGTCCCGTCACAAACTCCCGGTGTCAGACACAGAGTGATTATTCCTCTACACCGCACATCACACTCTCCCGGGGTCAGACACAGAGTGAATCTCCCTCCACACCGTCCCATCACACACTCCCGTGGTCAGACACAGAGGGATTATTCCTCTACACGGAACCATCAAACACTCCCGGGGTCAGACACAGAGAGATTATTCCTCTACACGGTCCCATCAAACACTCTCGGTGTCAGACACAGTGTCTTTATTCCTCTGCTAGGTCACATCAAACACTTCCGTGGTGAGACACAGAGTGATTATTCCTCTACACTGTACCATCACACACTCCCGGTGTCAGACACAGAGTGAATCTCCCTCCACACCGTCCCATCACACACTCCCGTGGTCAGACACAGAGGGATTTTTCCTCTACACGGAACCATCAAACACTCCCGGGGTCATACACAGAGAGATTATTCCTCTACACGGCCCCATCAAACTCTCCCGGGGTCAGACACAGAGTGATTATTCCTCTACACGGTCCCATCAAACGCTCCCGGGGGTCAGACACAGAGTGATTATTTCTCTACACAGTTCCATCAAACACTCTGGGTGTAAGACACAGAGTGATTATTCCACTACAAGGTCCCATCAAACACACCCGGGGTCAGACACAGAGTGAATCTCAATCCACAGCGTCCCATCACACACTCCCGGGGTCAGACACAGAGAGATTATTCCTCTACACCGTCCCATCAAACACTCCCGGGGTCAGACACAGAGTGAATCTCAATCCTCACAGTCCCATCACACACTCCCGGGGTCAGACACAGAGAGATTATTCCTCTACACGGTAACATCAAATACTCCCGTGGTCAGACACAGAGGGATTATTCCTCTACACGGTCCCATCAAACACCCCCGGGGTCAGACACAGAGTGAATCTCAATCCTCACCGTCCCATCACACACTCCCGGGGTCAGACACAGAGAGATTATTCCTCTACACGGCACCATCAAACACTCCCGGGGTTAGACACAGAGAGATTAATCCTCTACACGGTCCCATCAAACACTCCCGGAGTCAGATACAGAGTGAATCTCCCTCCACACCGTCCCATCACACACTCCCGGGGTCAGACGCAGAGAGATTATTCCTCTACACGGTACCATCAAACAGTCCCGGGGTCAGACACAGAGAGATTATTCATCTACACGGTCCCAGCAAACACTCCTGGGGTCAGATACAGAGTCATTATTCCTCTACACGGTCACATGAAACTCTTCCGGTGTCAGACACAGAGTGATTATTCCTCAACACGGTGCCATCACACACTCCCGGTGTCAGACACAGAGTGATTATACCTCTACACGGTCCCATCAAGCACTCCCGGTGTCAGACACAGTGTGAATCTCCTTCCACACCGTCCAATCACACTCTCCCGGGGTCAGAAATAGAGTGATTATTCCTCTACACGGTCCTATCAAGCACTCCCGGGGTCAGACACAGAGTGAATCTCCCTCCACGCCATCCCATCACACACTCCCGGGGTCAGACACAGAGTGATTATTCCTCTACACGTTCCCATCAAACGCTCCCGGGGGTCAGACACAGAGTGATTATTCCTCTACACGGTGCCATGAAACACTCCCGGGGTCAGACACAGAGTGAATCTCCGTCCACACCGTCCCAACACACACTCCCGGGGTCAGACAGAGTGATTATTCCTCTACACGGTGCCAGCAAACACTCCCGGGGTCAGACACAGATTGAATCTCCCTCCACACCGTCCCGTCACAAACTCCCGGTGTCAGACACAGAGTGATTATTCCTCTACACCGCACTTCACACTCTCCCGGGGTCAGACACAGAGTGAATCACCCTCCACACCGTCCCATCACACACTCCCGTGGTCAGACACAGAGGGAATATTCCTCTACACGGAACCATCAAACACTCCCGGGGTCAGACACAGAGAGATTATTCCTCTACACGGTCCCATCACACACTCTCGGTGTCAGACACAGAGTCTTTATTCCTCTGCTAGGTCACATCAAACACTTCCGTGGTGAGACACAGAGTGATTATTCCTCTACACGGTACCATCACACACTCCCGGTGTCAGACACAGTGTGAATCTCCTTCAACACCGTCCCATCACACACTCCCGGGGTCAGACACAGAGTGATTATTCCTCTACACGGCCCCATCAAACTCTCCCGGGGTCAGACACAGAGTGATTATTCCTCTACACGGTCCCATCAAACGCTCCCGGGGGTCAGACACAGAGTGATTATTTCTCTACACGGTTCCATCAAACACTCTGGGTGTAAGACACAGAGTGATTATTCCTCTACACGGTCCCATCACACACTCCCGGGGTCAGACACAGAGTGAATCTCAATCCACAGCGTCCTATCACACACTCCCGGGGTCAGACACAGAGAGATTATTCTTCTACACGGTACCATCAAACACTCCCGGGGTCAGTCACAGAGAGATTATTCCTCTACACCGTCCCATCAAACACTCCCGGGGTCAGACACAGAGTGAATCTCAATCCTAACCGTCCCATCACACACTCCCGGGGTCAGACACAGAGAGAATATTCCTCTACACGGTACCATCAAACACTCCCGTGGTCAGACACAGAGGGATTATTCCTCTACACGGTCCCATCAAACACCCCCGGGGTCAGACACAGAGTGAATCTCAAACCTAACCGTCCCATCACACACTCCCGGGGTCAGACACAGAGTGAATCTCCCTCCCCACCGTCCCATCACACACTCCCGGGGTCAGATACAGAGTCATTATTTCTCTACACGGTCACATGAAACTCTTCCGGGGTCAGACACAGAGTGATTATTCCTCAACACGGTCCCATCAAACACTCCCGGTGTCAGACACAGTGTGAATCTCCTTCCACACCGTCCCATCACACTCTCCCGTGGTCAGAAATAGAGTGATTATTCCTCTGCACGGTCCTATCAAACACTCCCGGGGTCAGACACAGAGTGAATCTCCCTCCACGCCATCCCATCACACTCTCCCGGGGTCAGCACAGAGTGATTATTCCTCTACACGGTCCCATCAAAAACTCCCGTGGTCAGACACAGAGTGATTATTCCTCTACACGGCCCCATCAAACTCTCCCGGGGTCAGACACAGAGTGATTATTCCTCTACACGGCCCCATCAAACTCTCCCGAGGTCAGACACAGAGTGATTATTCCTCTACACGGTCCCATCAAACACTCCCGGGGTCAGACACAGAGTGAATCTCCCTCCACGCCGTCCCATCACACTCCCCCGGGTTCAGACACAGAGTGATTATTCCTCTACACGGTCCCATGAAACACTCCCGGTGTCAGACACAGAGTGAATCTCCGTCCACACCGTCCCAACACACACTCCCGGGGTCAGACAGAGTGATTATTCCTCTACACGGTCCCAGCAAACACTCCCGGGGTCAGACACTGAGTGAATCTCCCTCCACACCGTCCCGTCACAAATTCCCGGTGTCAGACACAGTGATTATTCCTCTACACCGCCCATCACACTCTCCCGGGGTCAGACACAGAGTGAATCTCCCTCCACACCGTCCCATCACACACTCCGTGGTCAGACACAGAGGGATTTTTCCTCTACACGGAACCATCAAACAATCCCGGGGTCAGACACAGAGAGATTATTCCTCTACACGGCCCCATCAAACTCTCCCGGGGTCAGACACAGAGTGATTATTCCTCTACACGGTCCCATCAAACGCTCCCGGGGGTCAGACACAGAGTGATTATTTCTCTACACGGTTCCATCAAACACTCTGGGTGTAAGACACAGAGTGATTATTCCACTACAAGGTCCCATCAAACACTCCCGGGGTCAGACACGGAGTGAATCTCAATCCACAGAGTCCCATCACACACTCCCGGGGTCAGACACAGAGAGATTATTCTTCCTCACCTTCCCATCACACACTCCCGGTGTCAGACACAGAGTGATTATTCCTCTACACCGCACTTCACACTCTCCCGGGGTCAGACACAGAGTGAATCACCCTCCACACCGTCCCATCACACACTCCCGTGGTCAGACACAGAGGGATTTTTCCTCTACACGGAACCATCAAACAATCCCGGGGTCAGACACAGAGAGATTATTCCTCTACACGGCCCCATCAAACTCTCCCGGGGTCAGACACAGAGTGATTATTCCTCTACACGGTCTCATCAAACGCTCCCGGGGGTCAGACACAGAGTGATTATTTCTCTACACGGTTCCATCAAACACTCTGGGTGTAAGACACAGAGTGATTATTCCACTACAAGGTCCCATCAAACACTCCCGGGGTCAGACACAGAGTGATTATTCCTCTACACGGCCCCATCAAACTCTCCCGGGGTCAGACACAGAGTGATTATTCCTCTACACGGTCCCATCAAACTCTCCCGGGGTCAGACACAGAGTGATTATTCCTCTACACGGTCCCATCAAACGCTCCCGGGGGTCAGACACAGAGTGATTATTTCTCTACACGGTTCCATCAAACACTCTGGGTGTAAGACACAGAGTGATTATTCCACTACAAGGTCCCATCAAACACTCCCGGGGTCAGACACAGAGTGAATCTCAATCCACAGCGTCCCATCACACACTCCCGGGGTCAGACACAGAGTGAATCTCAATCCTCACCTTCCCATCTCACACTCCCGGGGTCAGACACAGAGAGATTATTCCTCTACACGGTACCATCAAACACTCCCGTGGTCAGACACAGAGGAAGTATTCCTCTACACGGTCCCATCAAACACCCCCGGGGTCAGACACAGAGTGAATCTCAATCCTCACCGTCCAATCACACTCTCCCGGGGTCAGACACAGAGAGATTATTCCTCTACACGGTACCATCAAACACACCCGGGGTTAGACACAGAGAGATTAATCCTCTACACGGTCCCATCAAACACTCCCGGAGTCAGATACAGAGTGAATCTCCCTCCACACCGTCCCATCACACACTCCCGGGGTCAGACGCAGAGAGATTGTGCCTCTACACGGTACGATCAAACAGTCCCGGGGTCAGACACAGAGCGATTATTCCTCAACACGGTGCCATCACACACTCCCGGTGTCAGACACAGAGTGATTATTCCTCTACACGGTCCCATCAAGCACTCCCGGTGTCAGACACAGTGTGAATCTCCTTCCACACCGTCCCATCACACTCTCCCGGGGTCAGAAATAGAGTGATTATTCTTCTACACGGTCCTATCAAACACTCCCGGGGTCAGACACAGAGTGAATCTCCCTCCACGCCATCCCATCACACACTCCCGGGGTCAGACACAGAGTGATTATTCCTCTACACGTTCCCATCAAACGCTCCCGGGGGTCAGACACAGAGAGATTATTCCTCTACACGGTCCCATGAAACACTCCCGGGGTCAGACACAGAGTGAATCTCCGTCCACACCGTCCCAACACACACTCCCGGGGTCAGACAGAGTGATTATTCCTCAACACGGTCCCAGCAAACACTCCCGTGGTCAGACACAGATTGAATCTCCCTCCACACCGTCCCGTCACAAACTCACGGTTTCAGACACAGAGTGATTATTCCTCTACACCGCCCATCACACTCTCCCGGGGTCAGACACAGAGGGAATCTCCCTCCACACCGTCCCATCACACACTCCCGTGGTCAGACTCAGAGGGATTATTCCTCTACACGGAACCATCAAACACTCCCGGGGTCAGACACAGAGAGATTATTCCTCTACACGGTCCCATCAAACACTCTCGGTGTCAGACACAGAGTCTTTATTCCTCTGCTGGGTCACATCAAACACTTCCGTGGTGAGACACAGAGTGATTATTCCTCTACACGGTACCATCACACACTCCCGGTGTCAGACACAGTGTGAATCTCCTTCAACACCGTCCCATCACACACTCCCGGGGTCAGACACAGAGTGATTATTCCTCTACACGGTCCCATCAAACACTCCCGGGGTCAGACACAGTGTGATTATTCCTCTAAACGGCCCCATCAAACTCTCCCGGGGTCAGACACAGAGTGAATCTCAATCCTCACCGTCCCATCACACACTCCCGGGGTCAGACACAGAGAGATTATTCGTCTACACGGTAACATCAAACACTCCCGGGGTTAGACACAGAGAGATTAATCCTCTACACGGTCCCATCAAACACTCCCGGAGTCAGATACAGAGTGAATCTCAATCCTCACCGTCCCATCACACACTCCCGGGGTCAGACACAGAGTGATTATTCCTCAACACGGTGCCATCACACACTCCCGGTGTCAGACACAGAGTGATTATTCCTCTACACGGTCCCATCAAACACTCCCGGTGTCAGACACAGTGTGAATCTCCTTCCACACCGTCCCATCACACTCTCCCGGGGTCAGAAATAGAGTGATTATTCCTCTACACGGTCCTATCAAACACTCCCGGGGTCAGACACAGAGTGAATCTCCCTCCACGCCATCCCATCACACTCTCCCGGGGTCAGACACAGAGTGATTATTCCTCTACACGGTCCCATCAAACACTCCCGTGATCAGACACAGAGTGATTATTCCTCTACACGGCCCCATCAAACTCTCCCGGGGTCAGACACAGAGTGATTATTCCTCTACACGGCCCCATCAAACTCTCCCGGGGTCAGACACAGAGTGATTATTCCTCTACACGGTCCCATCAAACACTCCCGGGGTCAGACACAGAGTGAATCTCCCTCCACTCCACCCCATCACACTCTCCCGCGGTCAGACACAGTGATTATTCCTCTACACGGCCCCATCAAACTCTCCCGGGTCAGACACAGAGTGAATCTCCCTCCACGCCATCCAATCACACTCTCCCGGGGTCAGACACAGAGGGATTATTCCTCTACCCGGTCCCATCAAACAATCCCGTGGTCAGACACAGAGTGATAATTCCTCTACACGGCCCCATCAAACTCTCCCGGGGTCAGACACAGAGTGATTATTCCTCTACACGGTCCCATGAAACACTCCCGGGGTCAGACACAGAGTGAATCTCCGTCCGCACCGTCCCAACACACACTCCCGGGGTCAGACAGAGTGATTATTCCTCTACACGGTCCCAGCAAACACTCCCGGTGTCAGACACAGAGTGAATCTCCCTCCACACCGTCCCGTCACAAACTCCCGGTGTCAGACAGAGTAATTATTCCTCTACACCGCCCATCACACACTCCCGGGGTCAGACACAGAGTGAATCTCCCTCCACACCGTCCCATCACACTCTCCCGTGGTCAGACTCAGAGGGATTATTCCTCTACACGGAACCATCAAACACTCCCGGGGTCAGACACTGAGAGATTATTTCTCTACACGGTCCCATCAAACACTCTCGGTGTCAGACACAGAGTCTTTATTCCTCTGCTAGGTCACATCAAACACTTCCGTGGTGAGACACAGAGTGATTATTCCTCTACACGGTACCATCACACACTCCCGGTGTCAGACACAGTGTGAATCTCCTTCAACACCGTCCCATCACACACTCCCGGGGTCAGACACAGAGTGATTATTCCTCTACACGGTCTCATCAAACACTCCCGGGGTCAGACACAGAGTGATTATTCCTCTAAACGGCCCCATCAAACTCTCCCGGGGTCAGACACAGAGTGAATCTCAATCCTCACCGTCCCATCACACACTCCCGGGGTCAGACACAGAGAGATTATTCGTCTACACGGTAACATCAAACACTCCCGGGGTTAGACACAGAGAGATTAATCCTCTACACGGTCCCATCAAACACTCCCGGAGTCAGATACAGAGTGAATCTCAATCCTCACCGTCCCATCACACACTCCCGGGGTCAGACACAGTGTGAATCTCCCTCCCCACCGTCCCATCACACACTCCCGGGGTCAGATACAGAGTGATTATTCCTCAACACGGTGCCATCACACACTCCCGGTGTCAGACACAGAGTGATTATTCCTCTACACGGTCCCATCAAACACTCCCGGTGTCAGACACAGTGTGAATCTCCTTCCACACCGTCCCATCACACTCTCCCGGGGTCAGAAATAGTGATTATTCCTCTACACGGTCCTATCAAACACTCCCGGGGTCAGACACAGAGTGAATCTCCCTCCACGCCATCCCATCACACTCTCCCGGGGTCAGACACAGAGTGATTATTCCTCTACACGGTCCCATCAAACACTCCCGTGATCAGACACAGAGTGATTATTCCTCTACGCGGCCCCATCAAACTCTCCCGGGGTCAGACACAGAGTGATTATTCCTCTACACGGCCCCATCAAACTCTCCCGGGGTCAGACACAGAGTGAATCTCCCTCCACGCCATCCCATCACACTCTCCCGGGGTCAGACACAGAGGGATTATTCCTCTACCCGGTCCCATCAAACAATCCCGTGGTCAGACACAGAGTGATAATTCCTCTACACGGCCCCATCAAACTCTCCCGGGGTCAGACTCAGAGTGTTTATTCCTCTACACGGTCCCATGAAACACTCCCGGGGTCAGACACAGAGTGAATCTCGGTCCGCACCGTCACAACACACACTCCCGGGGTCAGACAGAGTGATTATTCCTCTACACGGTCCCAGCAAACACTCCCGGTGTCAGACACAGAGTGAATCTCCCTCCACACCGTCCCGTCACAAACTCCCGGTGTCAGACAGAGTAATTATTCCTCTACACCGCCCATCACACACTCCCGGGGTCAGACACAGAGTGAATCTCCCTCCACACGGTCCCATCACACACCCCCGGGGTCAGACACAGAGGGATTATTCCTCAACACGGTCCCATCAAACTCTCCCGTGGTCAGACACAGAGTGATTATTCCTCTACACGGCCCCATCAAACTCTCACGGGGTCAGACACAGAAGTGATTATTCCTCTACACCGTCCCATGAAACACTCCCGGGGTCAGACACAGAGTGAATCTCCGTCCGCACCGTCCCAACACACACTCCCGGGGTCAGACAGAGTGATTATTCCTCTACACGGTCCAATCAAACACTCCCGGTGTCAGCCACAGAGTGATTATTCCTCTACACGCCCATCAAACTCTCCCGGGGTCAGACACAGAGTGAATCTCCCTCCACGCCATCCCATCGCACTCTCCCGGGGTCAGACACAGAGAGATTATTCCTCTACACGGTACCATCAAACACTCCCGCAGTCAGACACAGAGGGATTATTCCTCTACACGGTCCCATCAAACACCCCCGGGGTCAGACACAGAGTGAATCTCAATCCTCACCGTCCCATCACACACTCCCGGGGTCAGACACAGAGAGATTATTCCTCTACAAGGTACCATCAAACACTCCCGGGGTTAGACACAGAGAGATTAATCCTCTACACGGTCCCATCAAACACTCCCGGAGTCAGATACAGAGTGAATCTCAATCCTCACCGTCCCATCACACACTCCCGGGGTCAGACACAGAGTGAATCTCCCTCCCAACCGTCCCATCACACACTCCCGGGGTCAGATACAGAGTCTTTATTCCTCTGCTAGGTCACATCAAACACTTCCGTGGTGAGACACAGAGTGATTATTCCTCTACACGGTACCATCACACACTCCCGGTGTCAGACACAGTGTGAATCTCCTTCAACACCGTCCCATCACACACTCCCGGGGTCAGACACAGAGTGATTATTCCTCTACACGGTCCCATCAAACACTCCCGGGGTCAGACACAGAGTGATTATTCCTCTAAACGGCCCCATCAAACTCTCCCGGGGTCAGACACAGAGTGAATCTCAATCCTCACCGTCCCATCACACACTCCCGGGGTCAGACACAGAGAGATTATTCGTCTACACGGTAACATCAAACACTCCCGGGGTTAGACACAGAGAGATTAATCCTCTACACGGTCCCATCAAACACTCCCGGAGTCAGATACAGAGTGAATCTCAATCCTCACCGTCCCATCACACACTCCCGGGGTCAGACACAGAGTGAATCTCCCTCCCCACCGTCCCATCACACATTCCCGGGGTCAGATACAGAGTGATTATTCCTCAACACGGTGCCATCACACACTCCCGGTGTCAGACACAGAGTGATTATTCCTCTACACGGTCCCATCAAACACTCCCGGTGTCAGACACAGTGTGAATCTCCTTCCACACCGTCCCATCACACTCTCCCGGGGTCAGCAATAGTGATTATTCCTCTACACGGTCCTATCAAACACTCCCGGGGTCAGACACAGAGTGAATCTCCCTCCACGCCATCCCATCACACTCTCCCGGGGTCAGACACAGAGTGATTATTCCTCTACACGGTCCCATCAAACACTCCCGTGATCAGACACAGAGTGATTATTCCTCTACAAAGCCCCATCAAACTCTCCCGGGGTCAGACACAGAGTGATTATTCCTCTACACGGCCCCATCAAACTCTCCCGGGGTCAGACACAGAGTGAATCTCCCTCCACGCCATCCCATCACACTCTCCCGGGGTCAGACACAGAGGGATTATTCCTCTACCCGGTCCCATCAAACAATCCCGTGGTCAGACACAGAGTGATAATTCCTCTACACGGCCCCATCAAACTCTCCCGGGGTCAGACACAGAGTGTTTATTCCTCTACACGGTCCCATGAAACACTCCCGGGGTCAGACACAGAGTGAATCTCCGTCCGCACCGTCCCAACACACACTCCCGGGGTCAGACAGAGTGATTATTCCTCTACACGGTCCCAGCAAACACTCCCGGTGTCAGACACAGAGTGAATCTCCCTCCACACCGTCCCGTCACAAACTCCCGGTGTCAGACAGAGTAATTATTCCTCTACACCGCCCATCACACACTCCCGGGGTCAGACACAGAGTGAATCTCCCTCCACACGGTCCCATCACACACTCCCGGGGTCAGACACAGAGGGATTATTCCTCAACACGGTCCCATCAAACTCTCCCGTGGTCAGACACAGAGTGATTATTCCTCTACACGGCCCCATCAAACTCTCACGGGGTCAGACACAGAAGTGATTATTCCTCTACACCGTCCCATGAAACACTCCCGGGGTCAGACACAGAGTGAATCTCCGTCCGCACCGTCCCAACACACACTCCCGGGGTCAGACAGAGTGATTATTCCTCTACACGGTCCAATCAAACACTCCCGGTGTCAGCCACAGAGTGATTATTCCTCTACACGCCCATCAAACTCTCCCGGGGTCAGACACAGAGTGAATCTCCCTCCACGCCATCCCATCGCACTCTCCCGGGGTCAGACACAGAGAGATTATTCCTCTACACGGTACCATCAAACACTCCCGTAGTCAGACACAGAGGGATTATTCCTCTACACGGTCCCATCAAACACCCCCGGGGTCAGACACAGAGTGAATCTCAATCCTCACCGTCCCATCACACACTCCCGGGGTCAGACACAGAGAGATTTTTCCTCTACAAGGTACCATCAAACACTCCCGGGGTTAGACACAGAGAGATTAATCCTCTACACGGTCCCATCAAACACTCCCGGAGTCAGATACAGAGTGAATCTCAATCCTCACCGTCCCATCACACACTCCCGGGGTCAGACACAGAGTGAATCTCCCTCCCAACCGTCCCATCACACACTCCCGGGGTCAGATACAGAGTCATTATTCCTCTACACGGTCACATGAAACTCTTCCGGGGTCAGACACAGAGTGATTATTCCTCAACACGGTGCCATCACACACTCCCGGTGTCAGACACAGAGTGATTATTCCTCTACACGGTCCCATCAAACACTCCCGGTGTCAGACACAGTGTGAATCTCCTTCCGCACCGTTCCATCACACTCTCCCGGGGTAAGAAATGGAGTGATTATTCCTCTACACGGTCCTATCAAACACTCCCGGGGTCAGACACAGAGTGAATCTCCCTCCACGCCATCCCATCACACTCTCCCGGGGTCAGACACAGACTGATTATTCCTCTACACGGTCCCATCAAACACTCCCGTGGTCAGACACAGAGTGATTATTCCTCTACACGGCCCCATCAAACTCTCCCGGGGTCAGACACAGAGTGATTATTCCTCTACACGGTACCATCACACACTCCCGGTGTCAGACACAGTGTGAATCTCCTTCAACACCGTCCCATCACACACTCCCGGGGTCAGACACAGAGTGATTATTCCTCTACACGGTCCCATCAAACACTCCCGGGGTCAGACACAGAGTGATTATTCCTCTACACGGCCCCATCAAACTCTCCCGGGGTCAGACACAGAGTGATTATTCCTCTACACGGTCCCATCAAACGCTCCCGGGGGTCAGACACAGAGTGATTATTTCTCTACACGGTTCCATCAAACACTCTGGGTGTAAGACACAGAGTGATTATTCCACTACAAGGTCCCATCAAACACTCCCGGGGTCAGACACAGAGTGAATCTCAATCCACAGCGTCCATCACACACTCCCAGGGTCAGACACAGAGAGATTATTCTTCTACACGGTACCATCAAACACCCCCGGGGTCAGACACAGAGTGAATCTCAATCCTAACCGTCCCATCACACACTCCCGGGGTCAGACACAGAGAGATTATTCCTCTACACATTATCATCAAACTCTCCCGGGGTTAGACACAGAGAGATTAATCCTCTACTCGGTGCCATCAAACACTCCCGGAGTCAGATGCAGAGTGAATCTCAATCCTCACCGTCCCATCACACACTCCCGGCGTCAGACCCAGAGTGAATCTCCCTCCCCACCGTCCCATCACACACTCCCGGGGTCAGATACAGAGTCATTATTCCTCTACACGGTCACATGAAATTCTTCCGGGGTCAGGCACAGAGTGATTATTCCTCAACACGGTGCCATCACACACTCCCGGTGTCAGACACAGAGAGATTATACCTCTACACGGCCCCATCAAACTCTCCCGGGGTCAGACACAGAGTGAATCTCCCTCCACGCCATCCCATCACACTCTCCCGGGGTCAGCACAGAGTGATTATTCCTCTACACGGCCCCATCAAACTCTCCCGGGGTCAGACACAGAGTGAATCTCAATCCTCACCGTCCAATCACACACTCCCGGGGTCAGACACAGAGAGATTATCCCTCTACACGGTACCATCAAACACTCCCGTGGTCAGACACAGAAAGATTATTCCTCTACACGGTCCCATCAAACACCCCCGGGGTCAGACACAGAGTGAATCTCAATCCTCACCGTCCCATCACACACTCCCGGGGTCAGACACAGAGATATTATCCCTCTACACGGTACCATCAAACACTCCCGGGGTTAGACACAGAGAGATTAATCCTCTACACGGTCCCAGCAAACACTCCCGGGATCAGACACAGAGTGAATCTCAATCCTCACCTCCCCATCACACACTCCCGGGGTCAGACACAGAGAGATTATACCTCTACACGGTACCATCAAACAGTACCGGGGTCAGACACAGAGAGATTATTCATCTACACGGACACACTCCCGGTGTCAGACACAGAGTGATTATTCCTCTACACGGTCCCATCAAACAATCCCGTTGTCAGACACAGTGTGAATCTCCTTCCACACCGTCCCATCACACTCTCCCGGGGTCAGACACAGAGTGATTATTCCTCTACACGGTCACATCAAACACTCCCGGGGTCAGACACAGAATGAATCTCCCTCCACGCCATCTCATCACATTCTCCCGGGGTCAGACACAGAGTGATTATTCCTCTACACGGTCCCATCAAACACTCCCGTGGTCAGACACAGAGTGATTATTCCTCTACACGGCCCCATCAAACTCTCCCGGGGTCAGACACTGAGTGATTATTCCTCTACACGTTCCCATCAAACGCTGCCGGGTATCAGACTCAGAGAGATTATTCCTCTACACGGTCCCAGCAAACACTCCCGAGGTCAGACACAGAGTCATTATTCCTCTACACGGTCACATCAAACTCCTCCGGGGTCAGACACAGAGTCATTATTCCTCTACACGGTCACATCAAACTCTTCCGGGGTCAGACAGAGTGATTATTCCACTACAAAGTCCTATCAAACACTCCCGGGGTCAGACACAGAGTGAATCTCCCTCCACACCGTCCCATCACACACTCCCGTGGTCAGACACAAGGGATTATTCCTCTACACGGACCATCAAACACTCTCGGTGTCAGACACAGAGTCTTTATTCCTCTGCTAGGTCACATCAAACACTTCCGTGGTGAGACACAGAGTGATTATTCCTCTACACGGTACCATCACACACTCCCGGTGTCAGACACAGTGTGAATCTCCTTCAACACCGTCCCATCACACACTCCCGGGGTCAGACACAGAGTGATTATTCCTCTACACGGTCCCATCAAACACTCCCGGGGTCAGACACAGAGTGATTATTCCTCTACACGGCCCCATCAATCTCTCCCGGGGTCAGACACAGAGTGATTATTCCTCTACACGGTCCCATCAAACGCTCCCGGGGGTCAGACACAGAGTGATTATTTCTCTACACGGTTCCATCAAACACTCTGGGTGTAAGACACAGAGTGATTATTCCACTACAAGGTCCCATCAAACACTCCCGGGGTCAGACACAGAGTGAATCTCAATCCACAGCGTCCCATCACACACTCCCAGGGTCAGACACAGAGAGATTATTCTTCTACACGGTACCATCAAACACCCCCGGGGTCAGACACAGTGAATCTCAATCCTAACCGTCCCATCACACACTCCCGGGGTCAGACACAGAGAGATTATTCCTCTACACAGTATCATCAAACTCTCCCGGGGTTAGACACAGAGAGATTAATCCTCTACTCGGTGCCATCAAACACTCCCGGAGTCAGATGCAGAGTGAATCTCAATCCTCACCGTCCCATCACACACTCCCGGGGTCAGACCCAGAGTGAATCTCCCTCCCCACCGTCCCATCACACACTCCCGGGGTCAGATACAGAGTCATTATTCCTCTACACGGTCACATGAAATTCTTCCGGGGTCAGACACAGAGTGATTATTCCTCAACACGGTGCCATCACACACTCCCGGTGTCAGACACAGAGTGATTATTCCTCTACACGGTCCCATCAAACACTCCCGGTGTCAGACACAGTGTGAATCTCCTTCCACACCGTCCCATCACACTCTCCCGGGGTCAGAAATAGAGTGATTATTCCTCTGCACGGTCCTATCAAACACTCCCGGGGTCAGACACAGAGTGAATCTCCCTCCACGCCATCCCATCACACTCTCCCGGGGTCAGCACAGAGTGATTATTCCTCTACACGGTCCCATCAAACACTCCCGTGGTCAGACACAGAGTGATTATTCCTCTACACGGCCCCATCAAACTCTCCCGGGGTCAGACACAGAGTGAATCTCAATCCTCACCGTCCAATCACACACTCCCGGGGTCAGACACAGAGAGATTATCCCTCTACACGGTACCATCAAACACTCCCGTGGTCAGACACAGAGAGATTATTCCTCTACACGGTCCCATCAAACACCCCCGGGGTCAGACACAGAGTGAATCTCAATCCTCACCGTCCCATCACACACTCCCGGGGTCAGACACAGAGATATTATCCCTCTACACGGTACCATCAAACAGTACCGGGGTCAGACACAGAGAGATTATTCATCTACACGGACACACTCCCGGTGTCAGACACAGAGTGATTATTCCTCTACACGGTCCCATCAAACAATCCCGGTGTCAGACACAGTGTGAATCTCCTTCCACACCGTCCCATCACACTCTCCCGGGGTCAGACACAGAGTGATTATTCCTCTACACGGTCACATCAAACACTCCCGGGGTCAGACACTGAATGAATCTCCCTCCACGCCATCTCATCACACTCTCCCGGGGTCAGACACAGAGTGATTATTCCTCTACACGGTCCCATCAAACACTCCCGTGGTCAGACACAGAGTGATTATTCCTCTACACGGCCCCATCAAACTCTCCCGGGGTCAGACACAGAGTGATTATTCCTCTACACGTTCCCATCAAACGCTGCCGGGTATCAGACACAGAGAGATTATTCCTCTACACGGTCCCAGCAAACACTCCCGGGGTCAGACACAGAGTCATTATTCCTCTACACGGTCACATCAAACTCTTCCGGGGTCAGACACAGAGTCATTATTCCTCTACACGGTCACATCAAACTCTTCCGGGGTCAGACAGAGTGATTATTCCACTACAAAGTCCTATCAAACACTCCCGGGGTCAGACACAGAGTGAATCTCCCTCCACACCGTCCCATCACACACTCCCGTGGTCAGACACAGAGGGATTATTCCTCTACACGGAACCATCAAACACTCTCGGTGTCAGACACAGAGTCTTTATTCCTCTGCTAGGTCACATCAAACACTTCCGTGGTGAGACACAGAGTGATTATTCCTCTACACGGTACCATCACACACTCCCGGTGTCAGACACAGTGTGAATCTCCTTCAACACCGTCCCATCACACACTCCCGGGGTCAGACACAGAGTGATTATTCCTCTACACGGTCCCATCAAACACTCCCGGGGTCAGACACAGAGTGATTATTCCTCTACACGGCCCCATCAATCTCTCCCGGGGTCAGACACGGAGTGATTATTCCTCTACACGGTCCCATCAAACGCTCCCGGGGGTCAGACACAGAGTGATTATTTCTCTACACGGTTCCATCAAACACTCTGGGTGTAAGACACAGAGTGATTATTCCACTACAAGGTCCCATCAAACACTCCCGGGGTCAGACACAGAGTGAATCTCAATCCACAGCGTCCCATCACACACTCCCGGGGTCAGACACAGAGAGATTATTCTTCTACACGGTACCATCAAACACCCCCGGGGTCAGACACAGAATGCATCTCAATCCTAACCGTCCCATCACACACTCCCGGGGTCAGACACAGAGAGATTATTCCTCTACACAGTATCATCAAACTCTCCCGGGGTTAGACACAGAGAGATTAATCCTCTACTCGGTGCCATCAAACACTCCCGGAGTCAGATGCAGAGTGAATCTCAATCCTCACCGTCCCATCACACACTCCCGGGGTCAGACCCAGAGTGAATCTCCCTCCCCACCGTCCCATCACACACTCCCGGGGTCAGATACAGAGTCATTATTCCTCTACACGGTCACATGAAATTCTTCCGGGGTCAGACACAGAGTGATTATTCCTCAACACGGTGCCATCACACACTCCCGGTGTCAGACACAGAGTGATTATTCCTCTACACGGTCCCATCAAACACTCCCGGTGTCAGACACAGTGTGAATCTCCTTCCACACCGTCCCATCACACTCTCCCGGGGTCAGAAATAGAGTGATTATTCCTCTGCACGGTCCTATCAAACACTCCCGGGGTCAGACACAGAGTGAATCTCCCTCCACGCCATCCCATCACACTCTCCCGGGGTCAGCACAGAGTGATTATTCCTCTACACGGTCCCATCAAACACTCCCGTGGTCAGACACAGAGTGATTATTCCTCTACACGGCCCCATCAAACTCTCCCGGAGTCAGACACAGAGTGAATCTCAATCCTCACCGTCCAATCACACACTCCCGGGGTCAGACACAGAGAGATTATCCCTCTACACGGTACCATCAAACACTCCCGTGGTCAGACACAGAGAGATTATTCCTCTACACGGTCCCATCAAACACCCCCGGGGTCAGACACAGAGTGAATCTCAATCCTCACCGTCCCATCACACAATCCCGGGGTCAGACACAGAGATATTATCCCTCTACACGGTACCATCAAACACTCCCGGGGTTAGACACAGAGAGATTAATCCTCTACACGGTCCCAGCAAACACTCCCGGGGTCAGACACAGAGTGAATCTCAATCCTCACCGCCCCATCACACACTCCCGGGGTCAGACACAGAGAGATTATACCTCTACACGGTACCATCAAACAGTACCGGGGTCAGACACAGAGAGATTATTCATCTACACGGACACACTCCCGGTGTCAGACACAGAGTGATTATTCCTCTACACGGTCCCATCAAACAATCCCGGTGTCAGACACAGTGTGAATCTCCTTCCACACCGTCCCATCACACTCTCCCGGGGTCAGACACAGAGTGATTATTCCTCTACACGGTCACATCAAACACTCCCGGGGTCAGACACAGAATGAATCTCCCTCCACGCCATCTCATCACACTCTCCCGGGGTCAGACACAGAGTGATTATTCCTCTACACGGTCCCATCAAACACTCCCGTGGTCAGACACAGAGTGATTATTCCTCTACACGGCCCCATCAAACTCTCCCGGGGTCAGACACAGAGTGATTATTCCTCTACACGTTCCCATCAAACGCTGCCGGGTATCAGACACAGAGAGATTATTCCTCTACACGGTCCCAGCAAACACTCCCGGGGTCAGACACAGAGTCATTATTCCTCTACACGGTCACATCAAACTCTTCCGGGGTCAGACACAGAGTCATTATTCCTCTACACGGTCACATCAAACTCTTCCGGGTCAGACAGAGTGATTATTCCACTACAAAGTCCTATCAAACACTCCCGGGGTCAGACACAGAGTGAATCTCCCTCCACACCGTCCCATCACACACTCCCGTGGTCAGACACAGAGGGATTATTCCTCTACACGGAACCATCAAACACTCTCGGTGTCAGACACAGAGTCTTTATTCCTCTGCTAGGTCACATCAAACACTTCCGTGGTGAGACACAGAGTGATTATTCCTCTACACGGTACCATCACACACTCCCGGTGTCAGACACAGTGTGAATCTCCTTCAACACCGTCCCATCACACACTCCCGGGGTCAGACACAGAGTGATTATTCCTCTACACGGTCCCATCAAACACTCCCGGGGTCAGACACAGAGTGATTATTCCTCTACACGGCCCCATCAATCTCTCCCGGCGTCAGACACAGAGTGATTATTCCTCTACACGGTCCCATCAAACGCTCCCGGGGGTCAGACACAGAGTGATTATTTCTCTACACGGTTCCATCAAACACTCTGGGTGTAAGAAACAGAGTGATTATTCCACTACAAGGTCCCATCAAACACTCCCGGGGTCAGACACAGAGTGAATCTCAATCCACAGCGTCCCATCACACACTCCCGGGGTCAGACACAGAGAGATTATTCTTCTACACGGTAACATCAAACACCCCCGGGGTCAGACACAGAGTGAATCTCAATCCTAACCGTCCCATCACACACTCCCGGGGTCAGACACAGAGAGATTATTCCTCTACACAGTATCATCAAACTCTCCCGGGGTTAGACACAGAGAGATTAATCCTCTACACGGTGCCATCAAACACTCCCGGAGTCAGATGCAGAGTGAATCTCAATCCTCACCGTCCCATCACACACTCCCGGGGTCAGACACAGAGTGAATCTCCCTCCCCACCGTCCCATCACACACTCCCGGGTTCAGATACAGAGTCATTATTCCTCTACACGGTCACATGAAACTCTTCCGGGGTCAGACACAGAGTGATTATTCCTCAACACGGTGCCATCACACACTCCCGGTGTCAGACACAGAGTGATTATTCCTCTACACGGTCCCATCAAACACTCCCGGTGTCAGACACAGTGTGAATCTCCTTCCACACCGTCCCATCACACTCTCCCGGGGTCAGAAATAGAGTGATTATTCCTCTGCACGGTCCTATCAAACACTCCCGGGGTCAGACACAGAGTGAATCTCCCTCCACGCCATCCCATCACACTCTCCCGGGGTCAGCACAGAGTGATTATTCCTCTACACGGTCCCAACAAACACTCCCGTGGTGAGACACAGAGTGATTATTCCTCTACACGGCCCCATCAAACTCTCCCGGGGTCAGACACAGAGTGATTATTGCTCTACACGGCCCCATCAAACTCTCCCGGGTCAGACACAGAGTGATTATTCCTCTACACGGTCCCATCAAACACTCCCGGGGTCAGACACAGAGTGAATCTCCCTCCACGCCATCCCATCACACTCTCCCGCGGTCAGACACAGAGTGATTATTCCTCTACACGGCCCCATCAAACTCTCCCGGGGTCAGACACAGAGTGAATCTCCCTCCACGCCATCCCATCACACTCTCCCGGGGTCAGACAGAGGGATTATTCCTCTACCCGGTCCCATCAAACAATCCCGTGGTCAGACACAGAGTGATAATTCCTCTACACGGCCCCATCAAACTCTCCCGGGGTCAGACACAGAGTGATTATTCCTCTACACGGTCCCAAGAAACACTCCCGGGGTCAGACACAGAGTGAATCTCCGTCCGCACCGTCCCAACACACACTCCCGGGGTCAGACAGAGTGATTATTCCTCTACACGGTCCCAGCAAACACTCCCGATGTCAGACACAGAGTGAATCTCCCTCCACACCGTCCAGTCACAAACTCCCGGTGTCAGACAGAGTGATTATTCCACTACCCCGCCCATGAAACACTCCCGGGGTCAGACACAGAGTGAATCTCCCTCCATACGGTCCCAACACACACTCCCGGGGTCAGACACAGAGGGATTATTCCTCAACAAGGTCCCATCAAACACTCCCGTGGTCAGACACAGAGTGATTATTCCTCTACACGGCCCCATCAAACTCTCCCGGGGTCAGACACAGAGTGATTATTCCTCTACACGGTCCCCATGAAACACTCCCGGGGTCAGACACAGAGTGAATCTCCGTCCGCACCGTCCCAACACACACTCCCGGGGTCAGACAGAGTGATTATTCCTCTACACGGTCCAATCAAACACTCCCGGGGTCAGCCACAAGGAGATTATTCCTCTACACTGTCCCATCAAACACTCTCGTGGTCAGACACAGAGTGATTATTCCTCTACACGGTACCATCACACACTCCCGGTGTCAGACACAGTGTGAATCTCCTTCAATACCGTCCCATCACACACTCCCGGGGTCAGACACAGTGATTATTCCTCTACACGATCCCATCAAATACTCCTGGGGTCAGACACAGAGTGATTATTCCTCTACACGGCCCCATCAAACTCTCCCGGGGTCAGACACAGAGTGATTATTCCTCTACACGGTCCCATCAAACGCTCCCGGGGGTCAGACACAGAGTGATTATTTCTCTACACGGTTCCATCAAACACTCTGGGTGTAAGACACAGAGTGATTATTCCACTACAAGGTCCCATCCAACACTCCCGGGGTCAGACACAGAGTGAATCTCAATCCACAGAGTCCCATCACACACTCCCGGGGTCAGACACAGAGAGATTATTCTTCTACACGGTACCATCAAACACTCCCGGGGTCAGACACAGAGAGATTATTCTTCTACACGGTACCATCAAACACTCCCGGGGTCAGACACAGAGAGATTATTCCTCTACACGGTACCATCAAACACTCCCGTGGTCAGACACAGAGGGATTATTCCTCTACACGGTCCCATCAAACACCCCCGGGGTCAGACACAGAGTGAATCTCAATCCTAACCGTCCCATCACACACTCCCGGGGTCAGACACAGAGAGATTATTCGTCTACACGGTAACATCAAACAATCCCGTGGTTAGACACAGAGAGATTAATCCTCTACACGGTCCCATCAAACACTCCCGGAGTCAGATACAGAGTGAATCTCAATCCTCACCGTCCCATCACACACTCCCGGGGTCAGACACAGAGTGAATCTCCCTCCCCACCGTCCCATCACACACTCCCGGGGTCAGATACAGAGTCATTATTCCTCTACACGGTCACATGAAACTCTTCCGGGGTCAGACACAGAGTGATTATTCCTCAACACGGTGCCATCACACACTCCCGGTGTCAGACACAGAGTGATTATTCCTCTACACGGTCCCATCAAACACTCCCGGTGTCAGACACAGTGTGAATCTCCTTCCACACCGTCCCATCACACTCTCCCGGGGTCAGAAATAGAGTGATTATTCCTCTACACGGTCCTATCAAACACTCCCGTGGTCAGACACAGAGTGATTATTCCTCTACACGGCCCCATCAAACACTCCCGGGGTCAGACACAGAGAGATTATTCTTCTACACGGTACCATCAAACACTCCCGGGGTCAGACACAGAGAGATTATTCCTCTACACGGTACCATCAAACACTCCCGTGGTCAGACACAGAGGGATTATTCCTCTACACGGTCCCATCAAACACCCCCGGGGTCAGACACAGAGTGAATCTCAATCCTAACCGTCCCATCACACACTCCCGGGGTCAGACACAGAGAGATTATTCGTCTACACGGTAACATCAAACAATCCCGTGGTTAGACACAGAGAGATTAATCCTCTACACGGTCCCATCAAACACTCCCGGAGTCAGATACAGAGTGAATCTCAATCCTCACCGTCCCATCACACACTCCCGGGGTCAGACACAGAGTGAATCTCCCTCCCCACCGTCCCATCACACACTCCCGGGGTCAGATACAGAGTCATTATTCCTCTACACGGTCACATGAAACTCTTCCGGGGTCAGACACAGAGTGATTATTCCTCAACACGGTGCCATCACACACTCCCGGTGTCAGACACAGAGTGATTATTCCTCTACACGGTCCCATCAAACACTCCCGGTGTCAGACACAGTGTGAATCTCCTTCCACACCGTCCCATCACACTCTCCCGGGGTCAGAAATAGAGTGATTATTCCTCTACACGGTCCTATCAAACACTCCCGGGGTCAGACACAGAGTGAATCTCCCTCCACGCCATCCGATCACACTCTCCCGGGGTCAGACACAGAGTGATTATTCCTCTACACGGCCCCATCAAACAATCCCGTGGTCAGAAACAGAGTGATAATTCCTCTACACGGCCCCATCATACTCTCCCGGGGTCAGGCACAGAGGGATTATTCCTCTACCCGGTCCCATCAAACAATCCCGTGGTCAGACACAGAGTGATAATTCCTCTACACGGCCCCATCAAACTCTCCCGGGGTCAGACACAGAGTGTTTATTCCTCTACACGGACCCATGAAACACTCCCGGGGTCAGACACAGAGTGAATCTCTGTCCGCACCGTCCCAACACACACTCCCGGGGTCAGACAGAGTGATTATTCCTCTACACGGTCCCAGCAAACACTCCCGGTGTCAGGCACAGAGTGAATCTCCCTCCACACCGACCCGTCACAAACTCCCGGTGTCAGACAGAGTGATTATTCCTCTACACCGCCCATCACACACTCCCGGGGTCAGACACAGAGTGAATCTCCCTCCACACGGACCCATCACACACTCCCGGGGTAAGAGACAGAGGGATTATTCCTCAACACGGTCCCATCAAACTCTCCCGTGGTCAGACACAGAGTGATTATTCCTCTACACGGCCCCATCAAACTATCCGGGGTCAGACACAGAGTGATTATTCCTCTACACCTTTCCATGAAACACTCCCGGTCTCAGACACAGAGTGAATCTCCGTCCGCACCGTCCCAACACACACTCCCGGGGTCAGACAGAGTGATTATTCCTCTACACGGTACCATCAAACAGTCCCGCGGTCAGACTCAGAGAGATTATTCCTCTACACGGTCACATCAAACTCTTCCGGGGTCAGACACAGAGTGATTATTCCTCAACACGGTACCATCACACACTCCCGGTGTCAGACACAGTGTGATTATTCCTCTACACGGTCCCATCAAACATTCCGGTGTCAGACACAGTGTGAATCTCCTTCCACACTGTCCCATCACACTCTCCCGGGGTCAGACACAGAGTGAATCTCCCTCCACGCCATCCCATCGCACTCTCCCGGGGTCAGACACAGAGAGATTATTCCACTACACGGTACCATCAAACACTCCCGTGGTCTGACACAGAGGGAGTATTCCTCTACACGGTCCCATCAAACACCCCGGGGTCAGACACAGAGTGAATCTCAATCCTCACCGTCCCATCACACACTCCCGGGGTCAGACACAGAGAGATTATTCCTCTACACGGTAACATCATACACTCCCGGGGTCAGATACAGAGTCATTATTCCTCTACACGGTCACATGAAACTCTTCCGGGGTCAGACACAGAGTGATTATTCCTCAACACGGTGCCATCACACACTCCCGGTGTCAGACACAGAGTGATTATTCCTCTACACGGTCCCATCAAACACTCCCGGTGACAGACACAGTGTGAATCTCCTTCCTCACCGTTCCATCACACTTTCCCGGGGTAAGAAATAGAGTGATTATTCCTCTAGACGGTCCTATCAAACTCTCCCGGGGTCAGACACAGAGTGAATCTCCCTCCACGCCATCCCATCACACTCTCCCGGGGTCAGACACAGAGTGAAACTCCCTCCACGCCATCCCATCGCACTCTCCCGGGGTCAGACACAGAGAGATTATTCCACTACACGGTACCATCAAACACTCCCGTGGTCTGACACAGAGGGATTATTCCTCTACACGGTCCCATCAAACACCCCCGGGGTCAGACACAGAGTGAATCTCAATCCTCACCGTCCCATCACACACTCCCGGGGTCAGACACAGAGAGATTATTCCTCTACACGGTAACATCATACACTCCCGGGGTCAGATACAGAGTAATTATTCCTCTACACGGCCCCATCAAACTCTCCCGGGGTCAGACACAGAGTGATTATTCCTCTACACGGCCCCATGAAACTCTCCCGGTGTCAGACACAGAGTGATTATTCCCCTACACGGCCCCATCAAACTCTCCGGGGTCAGACACAGAGTGAATCTCCCTACACGCCATCCCATCACACTCTCCCGGGGTCAGACACAGAGGGATTATTCCTCTACCCGGTCCCATCAAACAATCCCGTGGTCAGACACAGAGTGATAATTCCTCTACACGGCCCCATCAAACTCTCCCGGGGTCAGACACAAAGTGATTATTCCTCTACACGGTCCCATGAAACACTCCCGGGTCAGACACAGAGTGAATCTCCGTCCGCACCGTCCCAACACACACTCCCGGGGTCAGACAGAGTGATTATTCCTCTCCACGGTCCCAGCAAACACTCCCGGTGTCAGACACAGAGTGAATCTCCCTCCACACCGTCCCGTCACAAATTCCCGGTGTCAGACAGAGTGATTATTCCTCTACACCGCCCATCACACACTCCCGGGGTCCGACACAGAGTGAATCTTCCTCCACACTGTCCCATCACACTCTCCCGGGGTCAGACACAGAGGGATTATTCCTCAACACGGTCCCATCAAACTCTCCCGTGGTCAGACACAGAGTGATTATTCCTCTACACGGCCCCGTCAAACTCTCCCGGGGTCAGACACAGAGTGATTATTCCTCTACACCGTCCCATGAAACACTCCCGGGGTCAGACACAGAGTGAATCTCCGTCCGCAAAGTCCCAACACACACTCCCGGGGTCAGACAGAGTGATTATTCCTCTACACGGTCCAATCAAACACTCCCGGGGTCAGCCACAGAGTGATTATTCCTCTACACTCCCATCACACTCTCCCGGGGTCAGATACAGAGTGAATCTCCCTCCACACGGCCCCATCAAACACTCCCGGGGTCAGACACAGAGTGAATCTCAAAGCTCACCGTCCCATCACACACTCCAGGGGTCAGACACAAAGAGATTATTCCTCTACACGGTACCATCAAACAGTCCCGCGGTCAGACACAGAGAGATTATTCCTCTACACGGTCACATCAAACTCTTCCGGGGTCAGACACAGAGTGATTATTCCTCAACACGGTACCATCACACACTCCCGGTGTCAGACACAGTGTGATTATTCCTCTACACGGTCCTATCAAACATTCCCGGTGTCAGACACAGTGTGAATCTCCTTCCACACCGTCCCATCACACTCTCACGGGGTCAGACACAGAGTGATTATTCCTCTACACGGTCCCATCAAACACTCCCGGGGTCAGACACAGAGTGAATCTCCCTCCACGCCATCCCATCGCACTCTCCCGTGGTCAGACACAGAGAGATTATTCCTCTACACGGTACCATCAAACACTCCCGTGGTCTGACACAGAGTGATTATTCCTCTACACGGCCCCATCAAACTCTCCCGGGGTCAGACACAGAGTGATTATTCCTCTACACGGCCCCATCAAACTCTCCCGGGGTCAGACACAGAGTGATTATTCCTCTACACGGCCCCATCAAACTCTCCCGGGGTCAGACACAGAGTGATTATTCCTCTACACGGCCCCATCAAACTCTCCCGGGGTCAGACACAGAGTGATTATTCCTCTACACCGTCCCATGAAACACTCCCGGGGTCAGACACAGAGTGAATCTCCGTCCGCAAAGTCCCAACACACACTCCCGGGGTCAGACAGAGTGATTATTCCTCTACACGGTCCAATCAAACACTCCCGGGGTCAGGCACAGAGTGATTATTCCTCTACACGCCCATGACACTCTCCCGGGGTCAGACACAGAGAGAATCTCCCTCCACACCGTCCCATCACACACTCCCGTGGTCAGACACAGAGTGATTATTCCTCTACACGGCCCCATCAAACACTCCCGGGGTCAGACACAGAGTGAATCTCAATCCTCACCGTCCCATCACACACTCCAGGGGTCAGACACAAAGAGATTATTCCTCTACACGGTACCATCAAACAGTCCCGCGGTCAGACACAGAGAGATTATTCCTCTACACGGTCACATCAAACTCTTCCGGGGTCAGACACAGAGTGATTATTCCTCAACACGGTACCATCACACACTCCCGGTGTCAGACACAGTGTGATTATTCCTCTACACGGTCCCATCAAACATTCCCGGTGTCAGACACAGTGTGAATCTCCTTCCACACCGTCCCATCACACTCTCCCGGGGTCAGACACAGAGTGATTATTCCTCTACACGGTCCCATCAAACACTCCCGGGGTCAGACACAGAGTGAATCTCCCTCCACGCCATCCCATCGCACTCTCCCGGGGTCAGACACAGAGAGATTATTCCTCTACACGGTACCATCAAACACTCCCGTGGTCAGACACAGAGTGATTATTCCTCTACCCGGCCCCATCAAACTCTCCCGGGGTCAGACACAGAGTGATTATTCCTCTACACGGCCCCATCAAACTCTCCCGGGGTCAGTCACAGAGTGATTATTCCTCTACACGGCCCCATCAAACTCTCCCGGGGTCAGACACAGAGTGAATCTCCCTACACGCCATCCCATCACACTCTTCCGGGGTCAGACACAGAGGGATTATTCCTCTACCCGGTCCCATCAAACAATCCCGTGGTCAGACACAGAGTGATATTTCCTCTACACGGCCACATCAAACTCTCCCGGGGTCAGACACAGAGTGATTATTCCTCTACACGGTCCCATGAAACACTCCAGGGGTCAGACACAGAGTGAATCTCGGTCCGCACCGTCCCGTCACAAACTCCCGGTGTCAGACAGAGTGATTATTCCTCTCCACCGACCATCACACACTCCCGGGGTCAGACACAGAGTAAATCTCCCTCCACACGGTCCCATCACACACTCCCGGGGTCAGACACAGAGGGATTATTCCTCAACACGGTCCCATCAAACACTCCCGTGGTCAGACACAGAGTGATTATTCCTCTACACGGCCCCATCAAACTCTCCCTGGGTCAGACACAGAGTGATTATTCCTCTACACGGTCCCATGAAACACTCCCGGGGTCAGACACAGAGTGAATCTCCGTCCGCACCGTCCCAACACACACTCCCGGGGTCAGACAGAGTGATTATTCCTCTACACGGTCCCATCAAACTCTCCCGGGGTCAGACACAGAGTGATTATTCCTCTACACGGCCCCATCAAACTCTCCCGGGGTCAGACACAGAGTGAATCTCCGTCCGCACCGTCCCAACACACACTCCCGGGGTCAGACAGAGTGATTATTCCTCTACACGGCCCCATCAAACTCTCCCGGGGTCAGACACAGAGTGATTATTCCTCTACACGGTACCATCAAACACTCCCGTGGTCAGACACAGAGTGATTATTCCTCTACATGGCCCCATCAAACTCTCCCGGGGTCAGACACAGAGTGATTATTCCTCTACACGGCCCCATCAAACTCTCCCGGGGTCAGACACAGAGTGATTATTTCTCTACACGGTTCCATCAAACACTCTGGGTGTAAGACACAGAGTGATTATTCCACTACAAGGTCCCATCAAACACTCCCGGGGTCAGACACAGAGTGAATCTCAATCCACAGCGTCCCATCACACACTCCCAGGGTCAGACACAGAGAGATTATTCTTCTACACGGTACCATCAAACACCCCCGGGGTCAGACACAGTGAATCTCAATCCTAACCGTCCCATCACACACTCCCGGGGTCAGACACAGAGAGATTATTCCTCTACACAGTATCATCAAACTCTCCGGGGTTAGACACAGAGAGATTAATCCTCTACTCGGTGCCATCAAACACTCCCGGAGTCAGATGCAGAGTGAATCTCAATCCTCACCGTCCCATCACACACTCCCGGGGTCAGACCCAGAGTGAATCTCCCTCCCCACCGTCCCATCACACACTCCCGGGGTCAGATAC